>NC_136069.1:1344814639-1344882139 GCF_964261635.1 Lissotriton helveticus
GGGGACTACGACAAGCACAATTAAGCTGGACTTCACAGATGAGTGGTGAGGTACCTTTCTTGTTTGTATCTCTGCATTGCATTAAACAGTTTAACTTTCTTTTTTCGTATATTTAATGCAAGACATGCAAAGAACCTAAAAAATAATTTGAAGCATTGTTAAAATTAACATGCATTCCTACTGCAATTGTCTCACAGGTCTCCTTAATTCCAGTTTTCAGATTACTATACTAGTATCTATAACCATTATTTCTTATTAATAAATGGTTAAACAATATATGGGTCTTAAACAAGTTTCAGCTAAAGTTACACACATCTTGGAACAGACCCAGCTGGGCTAAGGAAGGGCATCACTCCCTGTGCCAAAATGAAAAGTTATACAAGGAGCCCTGATTTAAGTAGAATCCAACAAGGCAACCAACAAACCAAAAAAGGGAAATGAACACTGCACTCCGATATTGTGGCTTTCTAGCGGGTCATTCCAAGTGACTGTGTGGACTGCATGAGGTTTCCCTGCTGATGGGCTGGTTCTTCTTTCTTTTTTTCTGGCAATCATTGCCAGTCCTCCTGATATTTAATACAGAGTCTTGCCATATATGAACAAGTTGATTGACTTGTTCCTCAAGGCTCAATTTATACCTATTGTCATGATCTAGACAGATGGTGGTACTTCTTCAGTTGATACCCATTGATTTAAGTCTACTAGAGTTCAAACGTTGACCATATGGAATGAGACACTACGGATAGGAGGAGAGCGGACTCTTTAAAGATGTTTCCTCCGGGTCTTCAACAAATATATTTAGTCCAGAAACATTTTAGGCTGAGTTTATTGAATGATTGTTTGCCACTTCTCACCCAGAGTGTAAGTCTTCTATATGGCAATGGACCGAAACAGTGCTTTTGGTGACAATCTGTTAAGTAGGGGGATTGTGGATGGGGAAATGTGGCTGGGTGATCCATGGTACCCTTGTGTCCTACCTCTGATCCTGGAGGAGCTTGTCATAGATGGATAGTGCTAGACTGGTTGAATGCTTTTTTGGCTAACCATTTTATGACTCTATCATTCCCTCCGTATAGGTTGGACATGATAGAAATATCATGATGTCCGCTGTATGCCTTAGTAAGACTGTTTGGGTGTAGAGCACTATCTTATGCCGATAAAACTAGATGGACATGCTCCAGCTTCTGCCACCAAGCTTAAGAATTGCTTAGTTAGCATCTATCTGGCTCCTGGCATAATCTCTACAAATAACAACAATCTATCTTTGAATATTAGAAAATGAAAAAGAATACAATTTCAGTAAATACATCATGAAGAAACACAAGTTCTCCATATTAAAATCGTCGGATTGGGGGTTTTTCATCTAGTTATTTTCACCATTACCGAAAATGCAAAATTCTAAACAGAAGCCGGTTCCAGGTGGACAAGATAACTGATACACAAGTTAGGTAATTTAAATGCCATTCATATCCTACCAAAAATAATGATCAAGTACAACAATTCTGAATGTGGGATTGTCATTTCTTCTTAGTGACCATGGTAATGGTGGTATTCAGACTTGTATCTCATTCAGAACAATCTCACATGAGATCGCAGGACAAACCGGATCTTTTATTCAGAGTAGGGAGCAAGATCTGTCACCACAGTCCCATGTCTGAAGTTGACCACTTGGCTTCTGAGTTTTTCCAGTAATGTCATTTAAAGCACTCTGCATGAACACTTTGAATGAGGAGTGTAAAGATCTGGTGACCTGATCCATTCACACTTTCAAATGGAGGAGATTCTTCATCTGGTGTTTGGAGATGATTAATCTGAAGGTTCCATGTGTACTGGGTGTGTACATGGAGTACTGCCTCTTACAGCGGAATATCCTAATTTGCAACGGTAGTCATGTGCCATACTGTTTGTGAATAAAGAGAAAATAAGACTGTTCCACCAAATGTTTGGTAATTCTTAAAACCGAAAATACACAATAACATTGCAGAATACAGTTGTTGCAATCATTTGGAAGAAAGTATGATTCCAAAACTGCAGAATCAATCAAGTGTTGCAATGATCGGAGTTCCAGACTGGGATGATATTTTCTCTCTTAGTTTAGAAATAGGCTCTGTCGGTCTCATTAAAAGTGATTATCTTATGACCCTGGCTCCTAGAACCTCCAGTTAACTGCTTCAACATCAGCGTGTCTGTAGATCTTTGTATTGGGAAGTGACAGAGGACTCTCTGACCCTTGAGGCTGTTACTTGTGTTGAACCCACAAGCACAAGTGTACATACTAGACTCATGAAAGAAAGCTCTCTTCGAGCTATCTGGACCCAGCTAGTGTGCATGTGAGCAGAGTGCTGGATTTGTATTCTGTAAGGTAAGGTAAGGTAAGGTCAGATGATCCCCAACTGGCTCTGTTAAATCATTTTGTTGCTCCATGGACCTTTTTAAACTGGTGAGGTATGCATGCACTAGACTGGGGGGTGTGCGTGCTCAAACCACATTGTAGTGGAATTGGGCCAGAGGCGGGGGTATGGTACGCACTGCTGAGTATTGGAATTGGACAAGGCAGGGAATGGTGTCACCATGCCTCAAGGCTCACATGTATACTTTCTCACAGGCAGGGGGTTTGTTCTCCCCAAGTCACCATTCAGATTACAATGCACTTGCAGGTGGTAGTTTCTTGGGCCTCCCATGGTCTCTGCATGAGGGTATAGATGACTTCTTGGTGCTGTGTGTCAGCTTTCCTTCACTTTTTGTGGTGTTTGTTGTCATCCACTCTGTCAAGGCCAGGTAACTTTGAAGTCATGGGTAGGATGGAGCTCCTTTTTCAGGAAGCACTAAAGGGCCCATGCAGGTCAGAATACATTTTATGTTTACAGTCTATGGCAGTCGGATAGCAGTCCCCTGTCAATCAGCTCCAATGCATATTAAAACTAGGTTGGGACACAGTACTCCATCTATGGCCCTGATTACGAGTGAGCTGTTTATTCTGATGTGCCCAGTAACCAGAGTTTCTAAGCAATCGTAATTAGGAGTTGTGAAGTGTAACCCAAGGAATGCAGGCAGCAGTTAGATCTGAAAGACAGGCATCCACATATTATTCATCAAAATGTTGTAATCTGTTTTTTTCCATGACCTGGATTTTCCAGCTTGTCCGTAGTCCCCGGTTATGGGAATTACAAGTGAGGAAAAGACACTGATTATTCTAGGACATTTGTAATATGGGTCTCAGTGGCTTTTGGGAATGGCAGACCTTGCCCTGCTCCTTCAATGTGCTGCATTTGCTGGTGCCCACCTACCAACAGTCGGGTACAATCTCCACCGAGCTGCTCTGGCAGGGAATTTTGTGTATCCTTCTCAGATTGAATCTGGAGACTGGGAGAGGAAGCAGCGATCAGTGTTCTGTCCTTGTCTTTTTTAATAGGAAATAGCCAGAGATGCTCATGATTATCTAAGGGTAACCCCTATAACAGATACACCAAAAGTGATAGTGATGATCGTGATTGCAAAACCAATGCAGATATGCACATAATGTTTACTGATTGGCTTTAAATGAACAAACTAGCTGGAAGTGGCCTGTTTGCCCGGGTAAATTAACTTAGTTGACTTAGTTTACCACTATGAATATAGCTACTGCATCCCAAACACATGATGCTGCCACCAACCAGGACCTTTAAGTTGTAGAGGGTTTCATAGTCATAGGGTATACCAAGGACATCCATAAGGTGCACACGGTCTGCAGTTTGGGTGCCTATGGGTCTAGGGGCCTCTCGAAATGTGCAAACAAATGGAAAACATATAAAGCAAAATAGAAGATGGTGGGTATTGACTAGCTGCAGAGATGGTCGGCAAATTTCATCTTAACACTGCTGAGTTCTGTTTGCCATAGAAATATGTTGTTGCTTACCTATCGATTTGTTTCCATGTGTTAATTCCTGAGAGCCAAATGTTTCTTCACTTTCTCCTAAAATTGATATTCTGCTGACCATACTTTTCAGGTTGTACATTAAAGTTGATTTCTGTTGTCCAGTTTATCCTGTATTCATCTTTCCAAGTTTGGACATATTCCCTCAACAAAAATGAGTGCATTGGCATTCTTCCAAGATATGCATTTGTCTTGTTATCAGATGCAGATTATTCAATTTTTCTAAAGAAAGCAATGGCAGAAAATTGTTTGAAATTTGGAAAATGAACAAACCTTTGTACTTTTAAAAGTGATAGCTTGTCTTTCTTTTTGGATTTCTTTTTGGATTTCTTTTTTTATATTTGAAAGGAATTTGTATTGCCTGTACTCTAGATCCTGCAGTCGTAATAGCTATTAGAGATTTCACAAAACAGTTTTTTAAAAAAGCTGTATTCTCCTATAAGGTACCTTTTGTTTTTACATTTTATTCTCCACATCTGGTTCCCTGGGATAATCTGTGAACCAGAGTTTGTCAGTGTACCCCAAGAAACAAACTCTAGCAATCATTTTGTCCTAGTAGACATAACAGACAAGGTGCTGCCTGTGCTCCGTCTTAAAACTAAGGACTCTCTTGTGTCTTCAGGAAATTAATTATCTTAAGGCCTTGTGTCTCTTTTGCTGCAGTGTGACCCTCATTAATCCCTCTCCTTAAACTTAAGATGTTTTTGATGCGCCAGTTTCAACTGGTTTAATGATAAAAGGATTATAGTTACCATGGCAGCAGATAAGATTAATATTCCTCATCTCGCTTTTGAGTCTTACTTTTATTATTTTGTTATTAATGACTAAATAATTGACTTATTTGTTCATTAGGAGTAACACAGCTTCAAGTTCTAGAGGGGGTTCAAGTTACTCAAGAACGTCAAAAGATGAAGCGCCATTGAAAGCACACAGCTCAGGCCACACGGAAACAGAAAGTGTGGAACCAGGTAGGACAAAGGTTTGTGCATGTTTTGTTATTTACAACACAGACACACAACACACTGTTAAATATTCTTATGTGATTTTAATTCAGACTTTTTCCTGCTACTATCACTGCATCAATGAGAAAGTGGTTCACTTTGTTTTAATTCAAGTTGGAAAGTTAAATAATGCAATTTTCAGAATGCTATTGGTCCGATTTATAGACATTTAAGAGGAAGTCTCCAGAATCTATAAATCGTGGATTTCTGTCAATCTTTGACAATTTTCACGATTGACAATATACAATGGAAATTTAGCGAATTGTAGATTTCCATGCATAGCCCTCTTTCACCAAATATACTCCTTCACACAGTCCGCAAGGCAGAGTTGTTACAGGTTTGTTAATTTTCATGAAAAAGTATTTCGCCTTCTTTCTCAGTAGGAAAATATTTTCCCCTGTTGAGAAACCCCTTGTCTGTTCCCTTTGTGAAATATGGTTTCATCTCTTCCCAGTCCTGTCTTAAAAATGGTTTCTTGAGCCTGTTGTGCAGGTAACTGTGCTAATGTCTCCTGGGAGGGAACGGCATACTTTTTAGTAGCATTTCAAACAGAAATACACATGAGATAAGCAAAGATTTTCTAATATTACAGTCAGATCAACCTAATTCTCTATGATAGGCATATGGCTAATCCATCTATACAGGTGTATGTGCGCAGGACATGAAAAATAGAAAAGAAAAAAAGAAATAAGAACAAGTATACAGCATAACACCTTCCCTTTTTAGGTCTCGGCTAAGCGCGCGGAAGCGCGTTCTCGCCGAGAACCTATTGTCGCCGTGTCTGCTTCCCAGGAGACAATCCTGGCCGCGCCCATCACCTTGGAGGCGATTTGAAACTGGAACGCGCCGCGCTCGCCGTGGCTGTCTCCTGGGAAGCGCAAACATACACAGGCACACCTCCCCCTGCACGCATGCGCACACACACACGAGCGCACATACACGCACGCACACAGAGACCCCCCCCGTCGCACACAGAGAGACACACACAGGAGTGCACATACACGCACACATACAGAGACACCCCCGCCGTCGCACACATACACACACACGCACACACCCACACACACACTCATACGAAAGCCCCCCCAAGGCCCACTTACCGCCAATCCGGTGTTCTGTCGCCTCCGCGGGGCTCCCATGCCTGAGGGAGAGCCCACTGCTCCTCGGACCAGGAACTCCGTGGGCTTCGTGCACAAGACGGAAGTCCCGCCCCCACGCTAGGTTTCGTTTTCGAGTGCGCGCGCACATATTGCAGTCATTGGCCATTTTAAGAAGGGCTCGCTCTCCTGTTCAGCAGCTCTGTCGCTCTGCTTTCGTATCTTATCACGGTAAAGTAAAGTAATGTTCAGCACAGATTATATGTATATGTCAGGGGACCTCCACACTGATTGTCGGATCGCAACACACAGGAATTTAAGTTAAATATTAGGCCTCTGCCTTTGTAAGCATTTTTATTATTTTGGCAGCAAGCGCTTTGCCTAAAGTTTTGTCAAAATATCTCCATAGGATCCGCGTGGTTTTGTATTGCGCCTAGAGTGCGTGCTTGCAGAACGCCGCGCTTTGACAAATTGTGCAGAACTCAAAAACTCACATGGTTTCACTATAAATGAGACACCGCGACAACGAGAGCCGGTGACCTGAAACATTCCGCGGGTGACAGAGCGCCGATCAGATGGGTGTGGTTTGTGTATTATTTCTGGGGTGCAATAAGGGACGCTGGAGTATTGAGAACACCACTGTGCCTCTTTTCTGGGGTGAAATCTCCAGATAAAGTCCTGCAGGTGGCTGTATGTGGTACCGGGGATCGCAAGGAACGACTCTGAGTGTCCATTAGTGCAGCAGGTGCAGTAATACCGCGACCCAGAGGCCTGAGGGCTCCGACTGCACCCTGAGTATTGATCTATCTTATGGTTCAAACAGCAGCCAGGGGGACATTTCCTCTCTTGCACCAGGGCCCATGACACCCGGCCACGCCCCCAGCTGTAGGGGGGTCTGTCCTGTGTTGGTGACTGCAGGGTGGTGTGTAGCGGGCTACAGGAGATATCTCTGTTTTGGGGTGCAACCTCCTGACAGCATGCACTGCAGTTGACTGTGGTGTGTAGATAATTCGGGGGTAATGTCTGTTCTGAGTATTAGTGGCTTCAAGGTGGTGGTGCAGTGTGCACGAGGACCTGTGGCTTCAAGGTGGTGGTGCTTTGTGCACAAGGACCAGTTGATTCAAGGTGGTGGTGCTGTGTGCGCGAGGACCTGTGGCTTCAAGGTGGTGGTGCTTTGTGCACAAGGACCAGTTGATTCAAGGTGGAGGTGCTGTGTGCGCGAGGACCAGATGCATCATGGTGGTGGTGCTGTGTGCACGAGAACCAGTGACTTCAAGGTGGCGGTGCTGTGTGCGCGAGGACCAGATGCTTTATGGTGGTGGTGCTGTGTGCACGAGAACCAGTGACTTCAAGGTGGCGGTGCTGTGTGCACGAGGACCAGAGACTTAAAGGTGGTGGTGGTGCTGCTGTGTGCACGTGGAATGGTGGCTTGAAGGTGGTGGTGCTGTGCGCACGATGAACGGTGGCTTAAAGGGTGGTGATGTGAGAGCTTCATACACAATACAGACTTTGCTAAAAATGTAATGCAACACATTGTCATATACAATGCCAATAACTCAAACTTTAATGCTGCGAGACCTATTGCATTGCAAATGCTTGTTCAGAAACTGTTGCCATGTGGATACAGTAACCTAGTTTGAATGATTAGTCATTCAATCTCTATTCAGTGACAAATACACGACCCCCTTCTTTGCTTGCGTTTCTGCTTGGTGTCCGTCTCGATAGCCTGACATTTTCCAAAATCCCTCTGTTAGAGGAGACCCGTCCAGTTTAACCTCATCAGGAAAATATGGTGCATCTTCATATACCAAAATTAAAGTCCTACGTTGTTGGTATTTTAGAGAAAGTGATGTTGAAATGTATAAATAAGTGTAGGGACATTATCTGCCCCTCCCCATGCAGTGCTCTGTATGGAGTGTGTTGACTACTTAAAATACTTATGCTTGAGAAATGTTGTTTCAGGGAGATTACATAGGATTCCCTAACCAGGATTATGGACAGTTTTAAATGCATTTTCACATCTTCAGAAGCAGATTGATGTGCAGTTTTCATTTCCTTGTTAGTAGAAGCTGGATGGGTAAAATGCTGCCTCCACGCATTCCCTGCACAGGGCTTTGTGAGTCTGTTTTGTATAGGGGCAGTGTGCGTTGCTACTGTTGAGCCTTTCTGCGCTGTTCGGGAAACCTGTTCTGCTACTGTCCACATTGTGTTAACTATGTTTGTGCCTTTTAATGTCCAGGTCCTGTGTGTGAGGCTGGCCAAGCTGCTGTCAGTGATGTGTGTGTGTGCCCATGGAGAAGGTATTTTTTTATTTTATTATTATTTGGCATTCTCTGCTGGATGTCTGGGTTGCCGAATACTAGGGCTATCTAGTCTTGAATCCACCCCATGCCTCTTTATTCCACAACCAAACCATTCCTGTATCTGTCTGACAGTTTTGTTTATTTCTGTTTACATATTTGTTACAGTTTCCTATCCTTTTCTCCCTCCATCTTTTTTAGGTCGAGGACCGGAAGGCTGGCTTGCCAGCTTCCGGGAAGAGATTTAATGTTTTTGAGATGGGTGCTTGAACCCGCCTCTCTCCTCCACCTCTCCTCCATTGGCTGGCTTCCTAAACGGAGGCCAGCCATTGGAGGAGAAGGGAGTCACTCCAAACAAGCCCCGCCTCTTTCGGATTCGGGGGCGTGTTTTTGGCGTTCTTTCGCCCTGTGACGTTACACGTCACTCAGAACGCCAAAACACGCCCCTGAATCCGAAAATGCTCGGAGCTTTGCGGCCGCCATTTTGCGTTTTTCTTGCTGCCGCGTGTATTGGCCCCCACCCCCCGACCACAGAACCACCTCTGTGCTGCGCGCCCCCGTGAAAGAGGCAATTGAGCCCCCGTGTTTGCGGAGATCTGACGGTGGCACACACCTGGTGCTGGGATCTCTTGGTGGCAGACTCATGGTGCAGCAATCTGACGGCGGCACACCGAGATGCTAGAAAGGTCTGCCGGTGCACACGGGGGCACGCACGCATCTGTCAGTACGTTGCACACGGCAGGGCCCTGTTGGTGGAGACGGGGCACGCACATATCTGCCGGTGCCCTCCTAGTACAGATGGGTCTCCTGGGGCAGCAGCCGGCAGCGGACCTGCTCCCCTGTGTACAAGTGATGGCGAGCTGAGTGTGCCGGGATTAACCTCCTAAGTGGCGAACATGGGTCTCTGCCATCCGATCTCACGGAGCAGGAGTGGGCGACTGCTGAGACAGCAGCCTGTCCACGGCACGTGTGCCCGGAGTCCGTGCCTACCCAGGGTCTCAGAGCGAGCCCCGCTCACCCACAGCCCTGAGCAGGGGTGGGAACAGGCGGGGCGCAGCGTGGTTAGTGGAGAGATCTTCGGAGCTCCGCTGTCTAGGAATAGCGCCTAGAGGGCTGCGCTCTACCACAGCCGAAAACAGTTGTGGGGGAGGTTAGGAAGGGCAATTTACTGTGTGCAGGGATATCAGGGGTTAAGGGCAGTAAACCAGTACCCACTCCAGGGCATCCAGCAGGGGTGGCACACAGCGCATAGAATCGGAATAGCGCCAAATGCAGTGCTCGCCGAAGCAGCGAGCAGGTGATGTGAGAGGACGAGGCAGGGTAGGGTGGGTGAGTCCTCTCCAGCAGAGAGAGGGGGCAGGCATGCGACCCTGGCATCCGAGGAGGCAGCACCTGATGCGAAGATAGCGCCCAGAGTCGTGAATGCGCAGAGCGGGCACACCGAACTATTTATCCCCCCCCCCAGGAGATGTCGGGGAAGGCAGAGGATGTGAGAAGGACACTGAAACAAAAACCAGAGCACACAATAATAATAATTTCTCGTGAATAGTATCACAAATGTTTACGCAAGAAGGGATTTTGATCACCATAAGAGATTTTTATAAGGTGTTTGTTTATTCACCAGTGGTGTCCCCTGTCAAGGAGAGTTACCACAGAAAAACACTAGTCCAGCCGACACGTGTTTCGTCAACAGCCTTAGCCGTGACTCTTCAGGGCTGATTAAACGTGTGGAGATACTTTGTCTGGGGACCGGTGATACTTCCAACCCGATCCTAATCGGGTAGTTTAAGAAGAAAACGGAAAGTTGAGTCTGTTTCCAAAATGAAGATTAAGGATGGCGGAGGACGTGCGGATAAAGACGTCCTCATGAAGCAATGGCTGTGGGCCAAAGGTACAGACGTGACGGATAAGTCGGTTACCAGTCAGTAAATCAGTCACTAGTAATGCCTCCTATTTAGAGCATGCTTTCATTCTCTAAAATAATCTGCACACAGCAGACTCTCTCACCAGTGTCCAAATCCATGGCGAGGTTTCCATACTAATTTGGAAAAAAACATTACCCCCGCCCCCGAAGACCATCCCCAAAAACGGCTTTACTGACCAAGACGCCACCCAACAACTACTGCGAGGGATAGTAAAGCTATGTTCAGAAAAAGAAATACAGCTTAATCCATCAGATTTAGGTGTACACACTGAAGACTGCTTGATACCCACGTATACCTTTTAAAACTTGTTCACGCTGAAACTAGACTTTCCCCTGCTTATGCCTTCCTGACTGAATTGGAACCGAACGGGTTAACCGCACGCACAGAGGCCTCATAGTTCTTTATTTTGAAAAGAAATGTATCAGATTTCTTTTTACAGGGGGGCTCAAACAGTACTCCTTTTTCCATAGACTCCATCCAGCCACACGCAGGCCAGAGCTAAAAATACAAATAATTTGTATAAATTGAACTCCATTTCGAAAAAAAAGCCCTCACACCGCATAAAGGTGGCCGTTGTGCAGCGCAGTGGAAATGTTATACAAATAAGTCTTTATTAATGCCACAAAAAGTACTTTAATTATATGTACGCAGATCAGAAAACGGGGTCACCTGAATCTTTTCTTGAGAATCACAGCCGTGGGTCTGTTTCCATAAACTGGGCTCTTTAGTCTGAATTTCCAGCCCCGGCCTTGTTCATATTACAGCCACTTCTTTTGGCAATTGTAGACTTTTTTCTGGTACCCCTCGGATTTGCCTCCCCCTGTCCCCAGCCCTCCCCTCCCACGAGCCCCCTTCCTGCTCCTTCTCCCTATCATGGTAGGCGATCACAGCAGCTTCAGCGGGGACTGTCCCGGACTCTCTCCCAGCTCCAAGACCGGGTTAAGTTGCAGAATGGTCCTACAAGCCGTGGGGAAGGTCTTGAGGGTAAGCCGTTTTGTCTGCGGGAAGGCTTTTCTGTCCGACTGAACTAGCGATCTGTTAGGCAATGGTGTTCGTGAGATGTAAGAGGCAAATGTATGAATGAGGCAAGTCTCAGAGCATTGAATAGATCTTATTGAAAAATACTGTGGGCTAGAGGTGCTTTTGGCAATTAATGGAGTTCTAAAGATATGTTTTAATCAGAGGAATACTATGTCATATTTACCTCCGTAACGGGCCAAGTTGGTCTGTTGGGGATATTAATGGAGCCCAGTGTGGCGGGACGTTCATGAATGTGCTGGGTCTATGGGGCGATATTATGCATGTGAATGATGGCCATAAGATCCATAGATGTGAACACTCAGGGAGTTTGGAATTAACTCTTCTCCTAGCCTCGCAGACGGAAACATGAATGTGTGTGTGTGTGCGCGTGTGTGTCTGTGTGAGCGTGCCTGGGCGTGTGTGTACATCTGTGTATGTGTACATGCCTGTGTGTGGTTGCCTTGTATGTGAATACATGTCTGTGTGTGTGCGCGTGCCTGTGTGTGCGCATCTGTGTATGTGTGTGTGCTTGTGTGTATGTTTGCGCATCTGTGTGGGTGCGTGCCTGGGCGCGTGTGCGTATCAGTGTGTGCATCTGTGTGTGCGTGCCTGGGCGTGTGTGCGCATCTCTGTGTGTGTGTGTACATCTGTGTGTGTGCGTGCCTGGTCGTGTGCGCGCAACTGTGTATGTGTGTTTGCCTCTGTGTGTTTGCCTGTGTATGTAAAAGCATTTGTGCGTGAGTGTGTGTGCCTGTGGGCGTGCGTGTCCAGGGCAATGCAATCCTTCACTTCTTTCAAGATTAACATAAAAATGAATGTTCTGTTTGTACCACATGTGCCGTTGTCAGAATGAAATGACTGCGGATGTGGCCATGCCTCGCCTCCACATGGGGTTCTGATTAGGTCTTTCCTGCCAGCCTGACATGTTTTTACAGTTAGGCGGAGCTCACCTTCTTGCCGGTGTTATCTAGGAGTCTCCCCATATCCTGTAAAATTAGTAAAGCGGGGTGCAGTAGTGTTGGGGTGCAGAGAGAGTGGAGGACGAATAGAAGAACTTTGAGTTAGAAGTTTTAGGTAAGTCACAGAAATATTCACATACATTTTCCCTTCTCTCCCCTTCTGACCTCCGATTCCCTGCCCCCTCGCTGTGCTTGCTTCCCTGCCCCCTCGCTGTGCTGGCTTCCCTGCCCCCTGGCTGTGCTGGCTTCCCTGCCCCCTGGCTGTGCTGGCTTCCCTGCCCCCTGGCTGTGCTTGCCTCCCTGCCCCCTGGCTGTGCTGGCTTCCCTGCCCCCTGGCTGTGCTTGCTCCCCTGGCTGTGCTTGCTCCCCTGGCTGTGCTTGCTCCCCTGCCCCCCTGGCTGTGCTTGCTCCCCTGCCCCCTGGCTGTGCTTGCTCACCTGGCTGTGCTTGCTTCCCTGCCCCCTGGCTGTGCTTGCTTCCCTGCCCCCTGGCTGTGCTTGCTTCCCTGCCCCCTGGCTGTGCTTGCTTCCCTGCCCCCTGGCTGTGCTTGCTCCCCTGCCCCCTGGCTGTGCTTGCTTCCCTGGCTGTGCTTGCTTCCCTGCCCCCTCGCTGTGCTTGCTCTCCTGTGTGTATATGTGGCTCTGTGTGTGTGTGTGTGTGTGTGTGTGTGTGGCTCTGTGTGTGTGTGGGGGGGGGCTCTGTGGGTGGGTGTGTGGGGGGGGCTCTGTGGGTGTGTGTGTGTGTGTGGGGCTCTGTGGGTGTGTGTGGGGGGCTCTGTATGTGTGTGTGGGTGGCTCTGTGTGGGTGTAAATGCAATAGGTCATGCATTTGCAAGCGATTAACCTATTGGCATTGTAAATGACAATGACATTTATTTAACGATTAAGCTATTGGCAATGTTAATGACAATGCCATTTATTTAAGATTTTTTTAAAAAAATGGCATGAGCAATGCCAATAGCTCTACCTTTAATAATGCCGAGACCATTGCATTGTAAATGCTTGTTTTGTAGATTAGGGTCCAGCAATCCGTTCTTTTCACAGTCCATTCACCCATCAACGTGCCCATCCTCAGCATGATGTCTAGTAGATCAGAAGAATATTGTTATTGTGCAAAAATACATATTGGGTATTCTGTGTCTTATACGTTCTACTTAGGACTATGTACTGCATTGCTTCTTTCCTTGGTTTGCCCTAATCTTTTATTATTACTCTCTTAATGTCACTCTGGTCCAGGACCCCCCATTACTGATATTCTACAGATGCTCTCCTATTGTTCTATTTTTATTCAATTCTCTATTATACCAAGAGCAATATTCTGGGGATGACGATATTGAAGGTTTGCAAATACCTTAAAAACGTAAACCATGTGAGTGTACCAAGTAATTTGCATGGACGATTCTCCCAATATCTAGACAATCACACTTTTGTACCTTATTGCGGTCTGCTGTTTTAAATGATCTTTTTGATAGAATAATAGCACATCTTTTGCTTCCTGTATCAGGATACAGAATTTAGAATTGTGTTTGCCATTTATAAACACCTAGTTAACAGTTCAGATTACATAAGAGGTTGTGAAT
Source organism: Lissotriton helveticus (assembly GCF_964261635.1). Taxonomy (NCBI): domain Eukaryota; kingdom Metazoa; phylum Chordata; class Amphibia; order Caudata; family Salamandridae; genus Lissotriton; species Lissotriton helveticus. Next base: position 1,344,828,434 of record NC_136069.1, read on the forward strand.
CTAACTCTGGACATTTAGCACCAACTCCTCATAATGGTAGACAGCCAGAAGGGAGCATTGATGTTCATAGACTTCTATATTATGTAGATACAGTCAACATTGGGGAGTTAACTGACATCTTCAGGTTGGAAGTTCTCCCGCACACACATACACTCTTTATGTTTTTTTATCTCTGAACTTGTAGAGCGAGCCCTCATTTCCATTTCAGGTTCACATAGTCATAAATTTAGAGCAGAGTTTGATTGGAGGCAGTTAATGTAAACTCTAAGATCACGTTGGTCCTTTTCGCTGATCTCATGATTTTAAACCATAGTTTGACAATTCAGCTATTCAGGCTCATGTTTGCTGGCACTTTGGTACTAGGTAAGTGAGCAAGTAAAAGTTTATTAGCATACAGAAGATACAACCTTGTTATGCTATAATTGCATACAAGTGAATAAGTCATTATTGCAGTTCATAAAAATTGGTATGCTTCCAGGTACAAGTTATCATAAAAATTGTATATGATTTCTAAAGCAACACAATCTTTTCAATGTTGTGTATCAAATACTGAAACTGAAAAAATGATTAATCACCACTAAAGCAACAGTATCCTAAAATGGTATTTACAAGTGGGTCTTAAATAACACATATGTATGCGGCCTGGAAAAATAGATAGAATATAAATCAGTGACTCATTGTCCTATTTGCGTAATCTAAGAGAGCGTGATATGTTGCTCCTCATCCTGTATCCATTGCATTTTGGAAGTTGCAATAGCGGAAACCCAATTTTAATGTAAAATAAACTGCAATATGTACATGTGTAAGTAAGATTGTGGAAATACAAAAAGCAAGTGATACTCAAGAGTCCAGTCTAATTTGCTGTCCTTAAATGCTTGTTCTCTAATTGTCTTGGTTACAATGTATGCGCTTCATACTCTGTACCCTAAGCAGTCACGATCACGATGCTATACTGTTTCAGTTGATCATCAAATGTGCCAATAAGAATAGAGTTAAAATTTTACAGCACCCTCCAAATGATGAGAGATTGCACATTGGGCTAACTGCAACAGAGTTTGTTCATGTATGTTATAACAATCTTAGTAACAAGTCTGTGAACTGCTGGGAGCCTGAGTTCTAAGTAAGTGAGGTGTTGGGTAGTTGACTGGCTTAGTAATAGAATTAGTCAAGGGCAGGATTTTTCTGTAATATCCATTTGATTAACTGCCTGAGCATTAGGAATGAAAGAACAGAACAATACAGAGGTTATTTCCCTTTAAAAAACTTGCAATAGAGTATTAAAGATTTACTGTCATTCCATAATTAAAACTCGAGATTCCAATACTAATTTGTCGAATGCGATTAGCTAGATCACAATGATAGGACCTCCAGATCAAAGTACAATCAAAGGTGTAGCGCAGATACCTATATTGTTGCTCTACTTCAATTTTAACACTTTTTACATACAAGGAATTGGAGCATTTCCCCTTCCCAAGTGTTAATACTTTTGACTTCAAATTATTCACGATCAGACAATTATTCTGGGTGAATATCGTTAAAGATTCCAACAGTCTTTGGCGTCCTGCAGATGTTTGATCTATCAGTACTAAATCATCAGCGTAGGCAAAAGGGGAAATTGTAGTGCACTCAATGATGGAAGAAAACGTACCAAATTAGGCTAGGTGATCTTTAAAGTCAGCCACATAGAGGTTAAAAAAGGTGGTGGTGAGAACATACTCTTGCTTAAGGCAATTTGCATTGTCTGACTTATTTGTTAGAACATCACAACTATCTATTTGAATTTGAACCCAAGTTTCTTTATAATGAGCTTGAATTACATGTAATCGGGAATGGTAAATCCCTAATTTTTTCATTTTATTGTACTGTCTACACCTGTCACCCGAATTGAAGGTCACATTGTAGTCTACAAAACAACAGGGCATCTTTTATTAAGCAGGTGAAGCAGTGCAAGCAATCAGATATATAACAATCATTCATCTTTGTGACAGTCAGCCAGAGCAGGCAGAATAAATTCTTGGACCTCAATCCAGTCCTCTAGTGTGTCCATTCGTATGTTGTAGAGGAACCTTACCCCATGTCCAGGACACCGCAAAACTTAGATAATGTCGAAATTTACCACAGACGGTTCTGTTTGAGGATGCTCTTGCATTAAAAGGCACACTCCCTAATAGCCAACTCAACATCACTTTAGCAGAGTAGCAAAATAAGTAACTGAGATCACTCAATAACTGAGTTCTAGATCAGAGAAAATTAAAGGGTTTTATTCCAGAAATCTCAAACAGTACAGAATAATTGCCACCAAGGCTCAAGTACATCATAAATAAATTGGGCAGTTTCCATAACTAAGCAGTTAAGGAAAATCTCTCTGAAAAAATCACTCTGTCAGAATTGTAAAGAAATCAAGAGTATCGCTAGTGGAATGAGCTCACACCCAAAACCAAGGGGTTCTTATACAGAATTCTTGCATAACAAATGAGGGCAAACAAGGTCTCATAATGGCTTGCTAATGAGTAACATGTTTTAGACAAATCAGAGGACCAAACTTCATTATTAAGTTCATAAGTATTATCCAATTTTTAGAAAAGATCGAGCATCTACTGTGTTGTTGATATCCGACGATTTTGAAAATAAACTCCAACATTTAGACCGTAAAACTCCACACCAATATCTTGAAAGAAATGTTACGGTTGAGAGCACCATCAAGTTAATTCACAACAGAGACACAGCACTTAAAAATCCATGGCATCAATTTCTCTTTGCTTCTGCATATCTTGTTGGGAGAGAAGATGCACAGGGGGGCAAGATGGGATGGGGGGAAGAACTGGAGTGAATATCAAAACAGCATCAGAACAGCATCCATGTCACCCAATATGACGTCTATATTTTGTATCACAACTAAATTACATTAATGAACACAATTCTATATATCACAGTAAACATGTCTGCATTTCCGTATTAGATTGATCATAAAAATCATTATTCATCATACTTATTTTTCATGAAAATACAAACCTAAGGAAAAACGCTACTACAGATATACCATTTGGACATGCCTTAATTGGGCGTGCTCTGGTAGTCCCTTCTCAACTTGTTGAGAGAATTAAAATCTGAGGTTCCGATCTTATCTAGAAAGTTATTGCAAAGTAATTCCCACAAACTATAGGTTGTCAGTGAAATTGGGTTAAGCTCTAAAGTGCTTGTCTTTAAAATCTAATATCACACTTAATTAATCATATTCTGTGAAGCATGAGGCTTCAGGCTCACCAGAAAATATGTTGCAGTTAAAATCATAAGAAACAATAAAAGGAATGTCATGCTATAGATAAAAAAGACTAAATAATGCATTTATCAAAATATTATCTATGCTATTTTTTTAAGGAGGCAAATTAATTTGATATTGTCCATAAAGTAAACTGCTAATGCAACTTCTGAAGAGATCTCCAGTTTGTTTTTTGTTTTTGTTTTTTAAAGACCCACCTAGTCAATTTTGAATAATTAGAATTTGCTGATATAAACTTCTATTCGATAATTCATCACTTTTTGAATAATATCCAGGCATCAGATTGGATCCAGAAACATTTGAACAGTACCTCTGCATGTCGGTAGGTGGTGCTGTGAGCTCTGTGCTTAAGCTTTTCCGCTCTAGAAATCAAATGTGGGGCCCTTATAGGCACCACTCCAGCTCGCTGATGTGATTTCCTTTTACAGGATGCAGAACCTAAACTACCTCTTGTCTGTTTGAGAAACACTGGAAGACCCCACGTCGTAACTGTCCAAGGCTGGTCTTGGTCCAGTTCCTGTCCTAGGAGCCACAGGATTTGATCCAGGGTCGATAGTCTTCACACTCCAATGTACGTCGAAGAAGAAGCACAAAAATGCCAAACACATCCCTGCCCTACCCCGCCACTCTTAAACTCCTTAGAGGGCACGCAAATGGTCCCGTTCCTCTCGATCATGCTCCGAAAGTCGGTCGACATTGGAGCCCATCCCTCAACTTGTCCCAGCACAACATGAGTTTCTGGGTCAATCTGTAACACTGTGGCAAATCTAAGAGTTCTGTGAGGCAATGCACCAACTCTTCGGATCCCTTCCGACTACCTTTGATGCACCAACAGGTTTGCCATTGGCACCAGTTAGATCCTCCAAATCCATAACTGGAATGCTCCTGGCTAACATACCAACTCTGGCTTCCAAACCCACACTGGTTCCTTGAACGTCAACATCAATGCTGAATTCAATTCCACAGGAAGAGGTGCCCGTTGAGCTCTCCATCTCACAGTCAAGGTCTCGATGACCTTGATTCAGTTGCAGTCGAAATACAGCCAGCACCACTAGATATGTCACTTCCACAAGGAAGTTGTCACATATTCTGACAACAATTATGGGGCAGGTGATGAAATTGGCCAACCATGCCATGAAGACAACTGTTATGATGACCTACAAGATTCTAGTGGTCTTGACACTTCTTCTGGCTCTGGGATGCTCACACCCCCATGTCCTGCCACTGAAGAGGGTGCATCTTTTGCAGGAGCCCTGCAGAGGACGTCTGAAGTTCTCGACCTCAAGCTCCCTACCTCAGTGGTCAAAACAAATTTCCTGACTAAAGTTCTCCAGTCTTTTAAAACCACTATTAAGCCCCTGTTACCTTTTAACAAGGCCCTCATTGAGACCCTCTTAGCAGCCTAGGCTAAACCTTGCTCTTTCTCCCCCCACCAAATTGAACAACACCACCGACCTACCCCGGCCACCCTGCATTTGTGTCTCGGCACCTCCTCTTTACCGAGAGCTTAGTGATGCAAGCCTCAACTAGCTGGACTATTCTGAACACTTTTCTAACTACTTCCCCCAATAGGGAGACCAAAAGGGTATGCACTTTGGTCTTTTCTGCCTCGAGATTGGATGGTGGCATTAGACCTAGAGGATGCCTATTTCCATATAACCATCCTGCAGGCCCACTGGCACTACCTGCGGATCATGGTGGGATAGGAGCATTTTCAGTTTGCTGTACTCCCCTTTGGTTTCATCAGTTCCCCTCAGGTGTTTATGAAAGTGATGGCAGTGGTAGCAACACATCTTCTGAGTTCTAGAGTCCCAGTCTACCTTTACCTTGATGACTAGCTGTTGAAGGTAGGCTCTCCCTAGGCTCTCGCCATCCACCTCCACACTATAGCAGGTCTCCTGTCATCTTTGGGGATCACTATCAATGTGCCGCAGTCACTGACACCTGAGCCCTTCTTAGGCGCTCCCCTTCATTACAGCTTTTGTGAACACAGTTCGTTTTTGTGCCTTTCTCCCAGAAAGGAGAGGCCACTGCAATCAGGGAATGATCCTGATCTTTTAACCTCTGTCCTGGATTTCGATAAGGTTGACTCTGAGACTGTTGGGTCTGAGAGCCTCCTTAATCCTGGTCAACAAGCACACAAGGTGGCATATGTAGCTTCTGCATTGGGATCTGAAGTCTCAGTGAGCCCAAAATCAACAGGCCTTTCTGACCATGTCCAGATTTCAGAAGAGACTGCAAAAGGTCTCCAGTGGTTATTACTGGACCACAGTTGGGTCAGCGGCAGGCCCCTTTTTCCACCCCAACCCACCCACAGTGGAAAGTGATGAGTGATGAGTCACTTCTGGGTTGGGGTCACCTGAGAGAGGTGGTGATCAGTGGTCTCTGGTCTCCACCGGAGGCCTGGCACCATATCAACTTCCTGGAGGTGCAGGCCATCTGCTTGACGTTGCAAGCATTAGTCTGTCCATTAAGGGGAGGCTGGTACAGATACTTATGAATAACACTACCACTGCTATGTAGTATTACAAGATAGCATTACAAGAAGCTGGCTGGAGTTGGGTCCTGGATTAGGGCCTCTGTAAATGGCTGGTCCATCAAGGGATTTTCCTAGTGTGAACCACTTGGTAGGATCTTAGAATGCCGGGTGGACAAACTCAGCTGGCGACCCCTAGTGGATTATGGATGGCAGTTATATATGGAGGTGGCACAGGGTTTCTTCTGTAAATTGACCAGAAACTTGGCTCAATATATTTGTTACCAATGAGAATGTGCAATGTCAACAATTCTGTGTGTTGGAGTCTTCAAAGCATCACTCACTGGGAGATGCGTTTCGCCCCTGAGTGGGACTCTGGACTCCTGTATACCTTCCAGATGATACTTCTCCTGTAGAGTTCTGAAAAAGATCAGTACCTACTGGGCCCAAGTCGTCGACTCATCCTAGTGGTCTCAGATTGGACAGGGAGAGTATGGTGTCCAGAGCTCCTGGGCTTGAGCATTTGTCCTCTGATCAGACTGCCATGCTGTTGCAGCAGCAGAGCATTGTTCTGCACCCAGGCCTTTACAGTCTCCACCTTCGTGCATCATGACTAAGCAGTGATAGCTGATCCTTTTTAACCTTTCTCTGGAGGTGGTTGAAGTCATCTTGGCAGCCAGGTTTCCCTGTCTTTGGAACAAATTTGTGGTTTGGTGCAGCACATTGCAGATTGGCCCCTCCCGGCCAAGTTATCTGGCTTCCTGTTGGTTTTTTTTTCTCTTCCTCTGCAAGGCTTTGCTTTGGGCATAGTTCAAGGGCACATTTGGACTTTTTGAGCCTTTTTCGGTTGTTGGACCAGCCATTAATATTTAAATCACCAGTTGTGATGAGTTCTTTGAAAGGCCTACAAAACTTGTTTCCTTCCTCTCATTTTGTCATGCCACAGTGGGACCTTATCTTGGTCCTCCATATTTGATATGCACTCCCTTTGAGGCGCTTCACATCTGCCCTATGCGGCTTCTTACCCTCAAGAAGATAGTGTTTTTGTTGCTATAACATCAGCACAATGAGTAAGTGAGCTGCAGGCTCTCTGCATCAATCCACTGTACACCACCTTCTTCCCAAAGAAACTGGTTTTGTGGCTGCAAGCATTTTTTTTGTCAAACGTTGTAATGCTGTTCCACGTTATTTAAACCATCTCCCTCCTGGCATTCTATGCTTTGCTTCACCTTTCTAAGGAGGAGATTCCATTGTTTGGACCCCAAAAGAGCACCAAGCTTTTACATAGATCGTACCAAAGAACCCCGGGTGGACAATCTGCTCGTTGTGAGGTGCGCTGGACTGAAAAAAGGCAAGGCCAAGCAGAAAAGGACCATCTCCTGCTAGATCTTACTCTACATAAAAATATGCCACATATTGGCCAAACGCAGCCTCCCAGTGGACAACAATCTCACTCCACCAGACCCAAAGCTACTGCCACTATATTGTCACACTGAGTTCCTGTTGTGGACATCTACGAGGCAGCTACATGGATGTCAGATCATACATTCACAAAGCACTACTGCCTGGACAGCCAATTCTGAGACTGGCATTACGCCCACATGGTCCTACAGGACATTTTGATTTGATTCAAGTCACAGACCCACTTCCGAATAGGTACAGCTCTGGTATCTATTGAAAAGATGAGGAATCTGAGGTTATAAGCCTCCATTAGAAGAACAAGGTACTTACCTTTGGTAACACTCTTTCTGGTAGATACTCTATCTAACCACAGATTCCTCACTGACCCTCCCCGTTCTGTGAATTGGGCTCTAGCCATTAATAGGATCTCAGGTCTAGGAATCTGCGCTGGTCAAAGCCAGTTTGTCATTGGGGCTCTGCATCTGGGGGAGCAGATTGCCTAAAAACCAACTGACATCAGCACGCTGGAGTTGCATCTGTATGAGCCCCGCATGTCATTTCCAGAGCGAAATGGCATCAGTGCAGAGCCACATTGCGCCACCTACTTTGCGCATAGGTAATGCTCAATAGTTTCTGGATCCATTCTGATGCCTGGGGAATATTCAAAAGATGAGTAATCTGCTATTGGACAGAGTCTCTAGCGGAGGAGCGTTAGCAAAGGTATATAACTTGTTCCTTTTTGGGTCTACTGATTAAAGGCATAATATACCACTTATCATATATCTTGTAACTCTAAAAGTCTAAATTGCCTGCACACTGTGTTTCCTGTAGGCAAATTACGGCAACAGAGTTTGACAAATAGAGGAATTCCTAATTTGAATTTAACCTTGTAAAATCCTCATTTGTCCCTGGATGTTCCTTTCATTGTTTAGAATGCAAGTACCAAAAATAGGATTTCTTGTTGAATGTTTTGCATCTCTAGTGTATAACCAATCATTGTTAACTTCATATACAACATCCCCCAGGTCCAACATCATACTTTTGGGATTGAAGCAGATGCAGCAAAAGCCATCAGATTTAAAGAGCCTAAGACTTAAGTCATTGTTTGCTTCTTTATTAAAAAATATTGTGATCATGTTAATCTTGAATCAGCCTACTACATTTATTTACTAAAACCTAATGTTCACAGTATCTGCAACTGAGACATTTCTTCATATTGGGATCCTACTTGAGATTAGTGTTTATACCTATATAAAGGAATATGCTTGTGTTTTTTTTTTTTTTTTTAAACGAATGAGGTTTTCAGAACATTGGTAAAAGTGACTTAAGTTGCTTCGAGTTGCGGGTCAATCCTTGAGCTTACAAGTTCTACATAATTAATGTCATCAGATCTAATACTTCTTCTGTCTATGAATTCAGAAAAAGTCTTGAATTAATTACTTCAATTTAATACATCATGTCTTCCTTTTGATTAGTATAAGATGGTGAAGATTGAAATTTTTTGATGTTTTTCGGAGGATTACTGATCGCAAAGTTCCTTTTCACCAGATGGCTGGCAGTCTTGATTCGATTGGTTAGAGGCAATGGAAGAAATGCTCTAGTTACATTTTTGTCTTTATTTCAGTGTTTTAGACCATAAAAGCATATGAAAACCTTGTGTTCAAATAATCAATATCATTGTCAAGTAACATTTTAGTTTCATAAAATAATTAAGATCTTAAAACTATTTTTTACAAGTAAGAAAGATCAAGTAAAACCGATAAAAGCAAAGTGTCCCCATACTCAGCCCATCACTGATTTAAGGAGGTAACTAGCCAAGAAAAAAGCTTAATCTAAAAGAAACAAATATAGCAGCTAACACATTTCCTTTAAAAAGTACAATGCTGCATTTATCAAAACACGTAGACTCTGGGGCCATTGTGGGGACACATGTAAGAAAGATAATCAATAGAAAGGAAGTAAATATCCAATAAAAACAGCCCACCCTGCTTTTTTCCTGTATGCCACACTGTATAGGAGTATCGATTGATTCCAAATACCACTCCCTGGCTAGTGTCCCATCTCAAGATACGATACGGCACCCAATATGCCCTCACACCCCAGAGAGTGCACAGTGGTTTAATCCATCTCATCCTAGCTTTGGCATAAGCAGGACAGAAAAAGAGAACATGTTCAGCATCCTCAATGGCGTCTTTGCAGATATCACAGATTGGAGTAGTAGTTTGGCGACACTCCCATCTGTGTGTAAATTGTTTACATGAAGTATTCCCAGTCTGAACTTAATGTACAATGTGCAGACCATTGGTGGTTGAATCTGATCAATGTCTGTTTCCTTGGCGGGGAGGACTTTACCAACCTCCCTTAATGCGCTTTTTGATGATGATCATTTATTCTCTTATTCCAGAAAGCCGCTTTAACTCTACTCTTTGTATCTGCCCCCATTGAAGAAGGGTTGCTCCAAAGGTTGCTGAGGCCCAGGTCAAATAGATGGAGTTTGACATGCTTAAGCCAGGGGAGAAGGTGATCGTTTCTGTGGCACATGATGTCCTCCAAAGCTAACCTTTAATGGTGAAGCTCGGGAATCGGCCACAGGAGTCACGCACCCTTTTTAATCCAGTGTCATAAAAAAGTTGAAAGGTTTTGGGAGACTAAATAGACATCTCAAGAAGTGTTTTCCTTAGTAATCAGGCCTTTAATTGATGGTAGAACGCCATACTTCAGCATCATGTAGAGCAGAAGCCTGTGCCATTGCCCTATATACCTCAGTAGCTGGGGCTGGAGACTTAGGGGTGGTTGCCCTGTATTTTTTGCAGATGGCAGAGCGTAAGAGGACCGCTTTGGACTTTTCCGTCTGGGCTTTCCATGACCTGCTCTTATCGATGCTAATCCCCAGGTAGTCAAATTTACCTAATACCTGGAGGGACTCCCCATTCAACTAAAATGCCTGAAATGTCTTCCAAAAGATTTTGGAGCCCAGAAGGATTGTGAGGGAGCAGAAGAGTGTTGTTTGCAAATAAGAACGCTGTGGTGGAGCGACCAGCTAGTTTGGGAGAGTCATTTGTACACTCACCTAAAAAGGTAACTCCACCATTGATGTATAATGAGAAAAAAATGCCTTGGTTATGTAACCTATTGATTGAACGTTTCCTAATGTGCCTTCTTTATGATTTTGCTGCTCAGCTTGAGTGTGGGCTGACCTGTGGTGCGCTGGGCTGCTCCGTGATCTAGCGCTGAATTTGGACCCTTGTCTGCTCCTGGGGACGCGGCTCTGCTGAGGGAGCTGCCGCCGTCGGAAGAAGGACCTGCCCTTACCGCCCACACCGCTGCGGGACTGCGAGGCAGTCTCACACCTGAAGCCTCTTCCCGCAGCGGCCCCGCCCCCCCGCCTGGTGTTGATATAACTTTCGCAGCATTGAGTGTGGGCTGACCTGTGGTGCGCTGGGCTGCTCCGTGATCTAGCGCTGAATTTGGACCCTTGTCTGCTCCTGGGGACGCGGCTCTGCTGAGGGAGCTGCCGCCGTCGGAAGAAGGACCTGTCCTTACCGCCCACACCGCTGCGGGACTGCGAGGCAGTCTCACACCTGAAGCCTCTTCCCGCAGCGGCCCCGCCCCCCGCCTGGTGTTGATATAACTTTCGCAGCACCCGCTGCGCGGGTGCTACTCAGCTTGAGTGTGGGCTGACCTGTGGTGCGCTGGGCTGCTCCGTGATCTAGCGCTGAATTTGGACCCTTGTCTGCTCCTGGGGACGCGGCTCTGCTGAGGGAGCTGCCGCCGTCGGAAGAAGGACCTGCCCTTACAGCCCACACCGCTGCGGGACTGCGAGGCAGTCTCACACCTGAAGCCTCTTCCCGCAGCGGCCCCGCCCCCCCGCCTGGTGTTGATATAACTTTCGCAGCACCCGCTGCGCGGATGCTACTCAGCTTGAGTGTGGGCTGACCTGTGGTGCGCTGGGCTGCTCCGTGATCTAGCGCTGAATTTGGACCCTTGTCTGCTCCTGGGGACGCGGCTCTGCTGAGGGAGCTGCCGCCGTCGGAAGAAGGACCTGCCCTTACCGCCCACACCGCTGCGGGACTGCGAGGCAGTCTCACACCTGAAGCCTCTTCCCGCAGCGGCCCCGCCCCCCCCCCCCCTTCACATAGGGGTTTAAAATCATTCTACTCGTCTCGGGCAGCGGGACGCGCGCGGGACGAGGCTCGGGACGAAGCCCGGGCAAAGGGCGGGCCCTCTAAGCCCCTCGTAGGCCAGAGTAGGCTGGGCTGGGCCTTTCCCTTAACATCTGCAGTACAGTGACCCGTACCCTGTCACTCGTTGGATATGTCGACAGAAGAGGAAATACCCGGGAAGAAAGGAAGTCTACGCAATGGGTCTTTGGTTAATTATTTTCCCAAGGTGCGGAGTGAGGGTGATAAGGACTCTAGCTTAGCTGAGCGTAGGGCTGAGCGGCGTCGCTCAGTTGAGAGCATGAAACATAGACCCCTCATAGACAGTACCCCTCTTGCTTTAACTCGGGAGGGGGGCCCACTAGATTTGAGTGGGGATAATGCTAGTCAAGAAGGTGTTCCCCTTTTGTTTCGTGATTTTGCATCCACACCTAGTTCGCCCTCGGATAACATTATATCTGTTTCCCCTACTCCCAGCCCAGGTTGCATCTCTGGCACTGCCAAGCTTAGGAATCAGAAACCTAAGCATTTTGTTGCTGCCCAGATCCTCCGCCCTCCACCTAGTAAAAAAAGGAGGAAACTAAGGGTGGCACTAGGCAAAGCTAAAACCCCGCATACTGATTTTGGTAAAGGGCCAAAAACCCTCAATCTAATGGAGACTACCCTAGTAGAGGGGTCTGATCTTCCACCAGCTGTTGTATTACCACTGGCAAATAGTTCACCGGAAGCAGCTGTACAGGCCGTGATTCCTGACAGAATTGCTGGGGTTAAAGCACCAGTTATTCCATCGCCCCCCACAACAATAGGGAATTTGGAGTTTTTGCTGAGATCTCTCCTTTTACCTATTAATGAGTCTATTAAAAAGGTTGAAATTAGACTGACCATACTGGAGACTGCTATCAATAGCATGGTTACCCTGACCAAAGCCCAGGGGAGTGGGGTGGTGCATCCCACACCTCTGACCAAACCCCCCACTACTATTATTCCCAATACCCTAACTGCCCAGTCTCAGCCGGCCAAAAATAATATACAACCCCCGGGTAGGGTCCCCCTTCCCTCCCAACATCTATTGCCCCCTAATCAGTTAAACACACCAGCAATACAAACGGGTAGCGACCCCAAAAAACTAGCCCCAAAGGCCCCGACAAGTAATAACCAAAACGACCAAGGGGAAGGTAGATACACTAGAGCCCCAAGGAAAAAGGTGCCACAAGTGGAGATTCCCCCTGAAGCAGTGCCCTTTGTGGTGGTCTTGTCTGGGGTCCCCCCGTTAGCAGAAAATAAAAAGGAGGGATACGTTGATCTTAAAAATAAAATCATCCATTGGCTGAGAACATATAGGCCGATAGCACCCAATATAGATGGGGATATAGTTCATGTTAGGCGGATTAATTGGCTGGGGAGTAGAACTAAAGATTTAGAGGGGGACCTAGTGGTGATTAACTTTAGAGACCCCAGGGCAGTAGATTACATCTTAAATTGGCCACCTGGAAACGGGAAACTCGTATCATCCCCCGGGCCCTAACGCATTTCTATCCCAGGACAGAGGCCATTCCTCCTGAATATCCAAACAAGTTCCAACCCTACAGGCCACCCTCTATCTTGCCTTATAACAACAATTATCCCCAGTATGGGCAACACTTTGCCCTGGTGGCTGATCAGCATTCTGCCTGGTCCACGGTGCCCCATAGACACACGATGAACCACGTCACTAGGATGGAACATTTAAGACCCTTTACCCCCTTGGACACTTACAATCGGTTCTCGCAGCTCTCTGGGCTGGGAGATTGCGATTGAAGTTCAGCGCCGAGGGGGGAGAGATGTGACCTCCCTGGTAAGGAGGCCCTAAGACCCCGTGGCAGTACAGACACAGGGCAAGTTAGTCCACCCCTATCCCAAATTGCCATTACTTACACCATTACTGAGGCTTCCCCGTCAGCCGGGTCTATGGTCTGCATGGCCAGCTGCCCGGCAAACCCTATTCCCTTGGCCCAGGAGGGGGGTAGTGGCATGACCATAGCGGATATTGAGGGAATGAATAAGGGGGTTCATACTAAAGTGCCCAAGGGTAGACGGGTAATAAACCTTCTATCATGGAACGTTGCGGGGTTAAAAAGGAAGTTAGATATACCAGAATGGCACTCATTCATCGAGAAGTTCGATGTTTGCCTGTTTCAGGAAACCTGGAGCCTATTACCCCTATATAAATCAGGATACACTACCCATTTTTTGCCAGCAGTAAGTAAAGGGAAGGGCAGACCGGCGGGAGGCCTCATGGTATGGATTAAACTAGACCTAGACTGGGAGGTCACACGCCATAATTTGGAGTGTAGTGATATACTCCATCTCTCCTCTAGAGGAAACGCGGTGGGAAGTAGGCTTGATCTATTTAACGTTTATGCCAGAGGGACACCTGGGGACACCGCCTCTTCAATTTTAACAGCCCTGGATTTAGCCTTAGTTAACTGCCCTTTATCAGCAAAAATCATCGTGGGGGGTGATTTCAATTGTACGTTTGAACCCCTCCTTGGAGATGACCCCTTGGGTATTGAAGTCGAAGATTCAAAATGGTCTATCCCAACCCTATCCCTGCCCCCTATTAGAAAATGGTCAGCTAGAGCAATTCAAATCAACGCATTAACTAGGGACCATAAGTTAAGAGCCCTCAACGGCAGGACTATATCCGACCGGGCAGGGGCACTGACCTTCAACAGACTTACTGGGCCGTCCCGAATTGACTACATCCTAATGGATGTTAGTTTATGGGCAGACCTTATTGACATGGAGGTGCTCCCAAGTCAGGATAGTGACCACAATTCCCTGTGATGTAAGTTTAATTGGGGCATCTTTAAAGACAGGAGGGTGAATGCCCCCTTAAAGACAACCAAAGAGATCATCCCATGTAATAACAACCGCAGATTGAAATGGGACAAGGCTAACCTGAAGGAGGATGACCTAGGGACCATCAAATCCCTGGTAGAGGGCTTGTACTTAGACCTGGAGGCCTGGGACTGTGAAAACCAGACTACTATGCTCCCGCACTCTTCCCTTGACTCAGCTTACAAAGCTACAATAGAATACGTTAGTCAATTTTTTACCTCAAAAGGGAAAAGTCATAGGGAAACTATCATACCCCCACCTCAAATAAACCTTGGTATACAGACCAGTGTAAGGGTAGTAGGAAAAATCTGACAAAAGCCCTGCTTTCTAGGGATCCCTTGCTGGTTAGAGCGGCCAGGAGGGACTACCTGAAAGCACTATCGCTGGCCAAACGAGAGTGGGAGGAACAGCATTGGCTTGACCTAGCCAATGCTGTGAGTAGAAGGAACCCGAATCTTTTTTGGGATCTGATTAACAGAGCCAGGCAGGGGAAATCACAACCATTAGCAACGCACATAACCAGTCAGCAATGGTTTATTCATTTTTCTTCCCTATATGGAGGTAACGAAGAGTCTGACAGCCCCGGGGCAGCTAGTTTTGGTGCTGGGGATACCTCAGGGGTGGATGATCTTCCATTTACGACCACCGAAGTAGTGGTGGCGATCAGACATCTAACCCCTAAGAAGGCAGCCGGTCCGGATGGGATCCCTGGGGATCTGCTGATTGCGGAACCATTGGCTTGGGCCAATTTAATCGCCACAATTATGAACATGATTACAAGGGGACACCAGGTGCCAGATTCTTGGAAGGGGGCGGAGGTGGTAACAGTATTTAAGAAGGGGGCAAGAGATGATCCTGCGAACTACAGACCTATCAGTTTGATAGATATAATCCAGAAAGTGGTCGGCAGGGTCATCATTTCAAGGGTAGGCGACTGGATGGAGGAGGCTAGCATTCTCTCCCACCTCCAAGCCGGCTTCAGAAGAAAGGTAGGCACGATGGACCAGGTCTTTCGCTTTTTTGTTATCTATTGGAAGGCAGTCACCATCAAGAAAGGTAGTCTATATATGGCCTTCATAGATCTCAAGACGGCGTTTGACCTGGTCCCCCGGGCTAAATTATGGGAGATCCTAGGAGAGATGGGTTTTCCAAGTAGACTTCTGAGTTTAATTGTAAAGCTCCACGAGGGGAATTATGCGAGGGTCAGATGGGGATCCCAGGGACAGTTAACGGACAGGATCCCTGTGAGGAGAGGAGTACGCCAGGGCTGTGTCATGGCCCCGACCCTTTTCTCCCTATTCGTGAATGGAGTGGTGGACCATCTGAAAGGGGAAGAGTCGGATGCCCCATCCCTGGCGGGGGAAAGAATCCCCACTTTACTCTTCGCCGATGACACCTTACTGATATCCAAATCCCCAGGGGGCCTGCAAAAACTCTTGAACCGATTCAGTTCCTTCTGTACTAATAGAGGTTTAACCATCAACACCTCGAAAACTAAACTGATGGCATTTTCCCCCTCCAAAAGGTTTAAAAACAACTTCTTGCTTAATGGGGCCCCCCTGGAGTGGTCAATTCATTCGACTATCTTGGTGTCCGGATAAATAGTCGAATGACCTGGAAGGACCACCTGGCCAAAATGTTACTCAGCCACCAAAGAGTATCTGGGGTGACTCTGAGGGAGCTCCGCGAGTCAAGTAGTAAACCTGTCTCCCCGGCCATGGCGATTTACGATGGTCAAATTCTTCCGGCGGCTTTATATGGCTCCGAGCTCTGGGGGTTCGAAAATGTTACAGATCTCGCCACAGCGGAAAATAATTTTTTGAGGAAGGTGGTGGCTCTTCCTGTTTCCACCCCACTCATCCCCCTGAGATTAGATCTGGGCAGAAGAGCCCTAAAGGATTTGGTGAGGCTACGGCCATTGCTCTTCTGGACCCGTTTAAGAAGAACTGAGGAGCTTGCAAATTATGCTGCAGGGCTGGACGATCTTCTTCTGTTGGACTCGGGGAAAAAAATAGGATGGCTGAATAATGTGAGAGACCTGGTGCATAAATTAGGTCTAAGGGATGCTTGGGAGTCCCAAATGCCGCCGCCCAAGGATGTGATCAAAAAGCTATATTGGGACTGGGTACAGAGCGAAGCACTGAGTGGTTTGGATGGGGGCTCACTCACGGATCAATTTCTGCTAATTAAATGGGTGAAAAAACTGGAACCCTTCCTCGACCTGATCACTAAACCTCTAGACAGAGTGCTATATCTAAAACTGAGATATGGGACGCTCCCGGTGTACGACTTCACGTCGAGGTGGTCCAACTCTGCTGCCTCCTTGCGTTCGTGCCCTGGTTGTGCAGCACCAAAGAAGACTGTGGCCCACCTATTCTTTGCCTGCCCCGCTTATAAAGTGGCCCGGAAATGCTGGCTGAAACCGGTATGTAGTGAGCTGGGGCTGAGGTGTCATAGTCAGGCACTACGTGTACTTTCTACTGATTCTTCATCTTCCTTCATGACATGTGGGGTGGCAACATTTTTGGGCAGTGCGTGGGTGACGCGCTCCCGGTTATTGAAACTGCATTCTAGGGTACCAACGGTCTGATGTATGTAACCGCTCGTAGCAAACCAGTGACTGTGGTGCATTCCTTCCTTTATATGTCGTATTATTTATAGTTTTAACCGGAGAAATGGAATTGTATAATGTTTATGTACTCTTTTATGGTGATCAAATTACCGAATAAAGATTTTACAACGATTTTGCTGTTGACTGTCTGGGGATGAATACGTTTGTGTGCTAGAAGATGATTTTGCAACAGTCTTGCCAATATTGTCTACCTGATCAACTCTGCCACTTCCATACATAGCCTTATCTCTCATTGAAGTTACTACTCTGACTTTAGGATACAAATTGGAAGTGAAAGTGTCTGGTTTTGAATTTAGTTTCTGCCCTGGATACTGTTGTTAACCTTTGATTTACCCTTTTCATTCAGAACTGTGTTGTACAGATGTCTAATTACAGTATTTCAGGTTGTAATACTGTTTATCTACAGTTTATTGTGTAGGATACAATGATCTGAGCAGACATTAATCTTGTCCACTACTAGAGATAGTGGTTGTGTACACAAATCTAGACTTTACATATAGTTTCAAAACTATATGTACATACTGCCAGACTAGAATATTTGCTTATCCTATTATGCTGTTCACAGGCTGTTTTGTCACAAGATCTTCCTTTTTCATTTTTAGAAATCACTGCTAATTTTCTAGAAACATTACGTCCAATGCTGGTATTGTATTTTCTATAGAAGTAAACAAGTTTAATATTGAATCACAGGCTGATTTTTTTAATGGTACAATTGATCCTTCAGATGGAGAACTTCTGCAGAAAACAATATCCTGCTCTGTTACATGCATGTATTATGTTGGAAAACAAGGAAACACCCAAACTGTCCAAACAGGAAACTGCTAAAATAAATTAAAACTAAACAGTGGCTCTTGTAATATATTTAATGTAAACCAATCACTTGGACAATAAATGTCTTTCGACACATAATGAAAACCACATAGTTAGATACTGTAGGGCAGATATCAAGTATGGAAATGTGAGTGCAGAATATCTCAGCTATGTGGAACAGCGTACTAACAGATTCAGCAAATTAATTTAATTCATATAATAATTAAATGGTGAAAAATTTGAGACAAAAGATGCTTTAAGGTGATTCACAAACAAGAGTAATTGAAAATCAAGATGTGTGAACAATCCATATTCCTAGAAGGAAATGTTCTGTAACCAAATATTGCAGATAATAAATGGGCAATGAATGAATCATTTCAAGTTATTTGGAGAAATAATGATAATATTTTAACCTGACGAAATAAAAGGGTCATCATCAGTACTTGGACTTTGGCAGAAGGCCCGAGAAGGGAACTAAGGGGAAAAGATTTATGCTACGATAAGACGGCGAATCAGTTATAACTAGTACCAATGGAAGGAACATTTACTGAGAGGATTGTCTGTGAGTCCCAGTTCCTAGAGGAAGGAAGAATAGACAGGAAAATGATGCAAGATTAGAGAAATGTAGTTCACACTTGTGTGGTAGTGAAACACAACCTGTGCAGGCTACTTACTGTATAATGGAAGGGCATGGGTGATAAAAAAGAGAAGAAAGAAAGAGTTAGTAATCACTAGTTAAAACTAAGCTTCTCATGATAACAGGAACCAAGAATACACACCAAATTCAATAAAGAGAAAGGAAAAGGAGCCACTTTGGCTTGTTCTGGAAGGGTGCGCTGATGAAGGTCCCAGGTGGCCCAGTCTTAATAATATTGTCAATCCTAACTAGGTCCTAGTGGCTTGCCTTCTCAATAGGAGAAGTTGAAAGGTAACAGCACGGCACAAATTAGGTTGCTTTGGATTATGGAATTCAATGTGCACATAGGCACCTATAAGACCAGTGGTGCTGCACTTCAATCACAGGATTAGGCTGAGGAAAACATTTGCTCCCCTACAGGAAAATATTTAACTGCTCAAATCATCTGAGATTAGAATATGCATGAGATGGCACAGTATCTATCTGGAGACAAATCCAGGCACTTTTGCGCTGAGTGATGCACTAAAAGGTGCCCAGAGAGACGAAGATGGGGGCAAAGAGGAGCAACTTCTGAAAAGGAAGAATGGCCAAGGAAGAACTAGGGGAAAAAATCTGGTAACCACAATTGTCCAGTCATGGATAATAATATTTACAATGAAGATGATACATTTTAAAGTCGGGCAATTGATAGCACACGTTTAGTATAATACGGAACTGTACAAAAAAATAAGAAATTGTTTATGATTATCAAAAAGAAAGGGAGAGCAATTGAATCAAGGACAGTGCATCTGTATTAGGTGAATATGACAAATTATAAGGTAAAGAGCGAAGAATAATTGCAGAAACATGCATGCACACAATGCGCAGTACCTTTTTCTCCAAGTTAAAGAAGTATATACCAGCCTTCCAGCTTGTTCAGACCAGTGTTGACTGTATCACATTGAAGTATCCATTTTAGTTCTCTTTTGGTCATGAGTTTAGCAATATCCCTGCTTCTTGGTGGAATGTGGAGCATTTCTACCACTTGTCATCTGAGATCATTTTCTGTGTGATTCTGTTCTATAAAATGGGAAATGAGGAGTGTTGGAAGCTTTGCAACAAATCCTACATGAGTGTTGGACAATTCTTTGTTCATATTCTGACTTTTCTGGCCGATACAAGGGAGACCACAGACACACCATATACAGTTTATAATGTTCTGGGAATTGCAGTTCAAAACCTGAGTGAGAGGCATATGAGTATTTGAATATACCAAGTCTTTCGCTTCAATAGAACCAATACAAACATTTCCAATGCTGCTTTTAAAATGGCCTACCATTGGGGATACACATCATGTGCTAAAAGGTGTTCTTGGCTTACTAGCAGCTGAACAGGGAAAGGCGAATATAAGTAAGTCCGCAGCAAGATCCTATGGATCTAAAATGCTCCAGTGTCTCTTTGCGCATTTGTTTACAAAATTTGAAAAAGGGCTGAAGGTGGTGACGGAAACAATTTTTTCATTAGAGTTGTTGGACTTGTGTGAGTAAGCAATCCCAGTGTAAATACTCAGCTCCTTTCATTGGGACAGTGGTCTAACAGTCTGGGGTAACCGTTGTTCAGTAATCGTTTAATCAATAGACTTTCTTCCTTGATGTAATCAGATTTGTGTTTGCAGTGATGCAATATACATAAACACTGACTATGTGGTAGTGGTTCTCGAAACACCTTGGGCTGATGGCTGAAATATTGTAAAAGTGGTTTTTTTCGCTTGGTTTCCTGTAAAGAGTGACAAAAAGTTTACCTTCATTAATTATGACTCTCATGTCTGGTCTTTTTACTCCTGTGTTGTAATAGTGAATGTTTTAAATTCAAAATATGTTATGAAATATTCTATAATTAAATAATAAATATGTACTATTTGTATATATTTTAACATTAATTCATACATATTTATATTTTTAACTCTGTGAAATAATTTAATGCCATTTAAAATTATTTCCCCAGAGGTTTTACTTTTAAGTCCCTACCTCAGTTATTTTCTATAGGAGGGTGTTGCTGTATCAGTGGTTGGCTACTTGTAATGCTGGACTTACTACAAAAGTGGATGAGTTTGGTGTTGATCCCCGTTATAAATTGTTATCTGCATTGTTGTATTTAAATTTGTCTCTTTTGTCAATATTTCTGCCTGCATGGTATCAGAAACATGTTTTGCTGTACTGACAATAAAGACTGTACACTTCCACATTGTACAACAGCACTCTTTCCTGAAGCGTATCTCATCTAGAGAGATTCTAGGCTTCAATGAGACCTCGTAGTGCTGACTTTGCCCTAAAGTATTTGGTCATCATTGCCCTATGCATGTCTGGTTATTTTTTGGTTCCTTTGAAAATATATATTTGTATAATGATTACTACATGACTAGTAAGTATGTTAATGATACTAGTGTTACCTATTAAAGATTGTGTAGTCAATATGATTGTCACCATATCATCATTAAAAGCCAGGCCTAGGTTATTCTGCTATAGTAATAATGCTGGAGGTATTCAGCTTGTGTCACTAGTGGTTCATCCTGTTATATTCAAGGAAGGGGCACATAGAATGGAGACAACATAATTGAGTTTCTTTTTAGAAGGCACACTGCTCGATGACCTTCAAATTATGATCTGACGGATGACCTCTCCTGCAGCTGCGCTGCTGGACAGACCAGTGAAGAGGAGATTGAGGGAATATTTATGTTTGTCTTTCCACCCTCCCAGGTCAGACAACTAGAACACTATAGGAAAAGAGCAGACTGGGTACACTAGAAGTTGAACTAGCTCCCAGCAAAGAATGTGTGTTGGAAGCCTCTTATAATGTTTTCTTAAGGATTCTATGCCCCCCCACACTAGAGGCATGCTTTATCATAGGACCCATTCCTCACTCCGCCAAAGATCAGCTTGTAAGGCTGGGGTGGGCTCCCACTCAATGATGAGCTGCTTTGCGGTGAGCATGTAGGATCAAGTGCCATACCATACAATTATTCAGTGCCCTGGGAAATCAGTGACAAAGCTTCCTGGGGCAGCTTTTGAAAGCCTCAAAGTTAAAATTGTAATTAAAATAAATACAAAATAGTTTAATCTTTGTCAGCCTATGACAACAATAAAAGCTGGACTGCTGATGCGAAATGTTCCATAAGCGCCTGCTTGTTTCGAGCTTGCTAAGCCTATCCGTCCAGTGTCGTTTCTTCTGGAGTATGGGCCTCTGTATATACACTCCTACCAGTGACCTCTGATGTAACCTTTTCTTGCTATAGGTGTCGATGCTGGCTACAACGTAATAGTTATTTGATGTATGGTTTCTGTTGCTAGCTCTTTGACGTAACTAATAATATTTTTTAGAATTCAGTGTGTTGCTTGTAGTAACATGCACTCTTTACTACTATGCATGTGAAACAAAACGTCTGTCTAGATAGACCTACCTATGGCAGCCGCACCCTCTATTACTAAAATGTAAATACATGTGTGTCACTTCCAGACACTTCCGGACAATCCAGATTTTCCAGTACCAAATTAACATCAGTCTTCAAACTTCGTGTAGGATGAGAAATAACTACTATGTGTCTAGGCCGTTACATTTCCACTAGGTTTCACTCTATTGCGAAAGTGTATTTTTATTGCGTTTGGTGCAAGCGACCTAATGACGGAGCAGTAAATCTGACTTCAGAGTTTATTGGTGAGTTAGAGGGAAGGAGAAGGGTAAGAGTCGGGCCCGGATGTAGACGGTCCATCGGGCATATTAAGTAATATGATGTAGTAAGCGTAGTCAATACATGGAGCAACCTTCCAGGAAAATATTTAGAGATAAAAAGTGTATACGTATTTACAGAGTTCTAGTGAAACCTAAGGAACACTAGTACAGTGACGTAAACAATAAACAGTGAAACTATAGGTTTATACTAAAATACCAATTGTTTGCAAGAATATTAGCAACCCAAGCATGCTTAGCAATCCTTGTCTTTTGTGGAATCTATGTTTATGCTTTGTTCTCGTGAATATTCTAATTTCTAACTTTTTGTGGCGATCACAGGCAGGAATATAACTGAAGAACCTGGAGCCAGGATTCAAGGTGAAAATAGCTGTGATCCGAGCGAAGTGACCATGAACTCTGAAGGATGTCCACCTACAGAAAGAAGTACAGTTAAGGAGAATCCCAACTCACAGACTCCAAATAGCTCTGGTAATTTAAACAGTACAAATGATGAAAACCAGC
The DNA here is from genome assembly GCF_964261635.1 of Lissotriton helveticus. NCBI lineage: Eukaryota > Metazoa > Chordata > Amphibia > Caudata > Salamandridae > Lissotriton > Lissotriton helveticus. Next base: position 1,344,850,937 of record NC_136069.1, read on the forward strand.
CAGAGGCTGAATCAGTGGGCCAAACCTCTCGAACACCATTGTCTGGCCGCGGCGCAGCTTTTCAAGAGACTGATGACAGTGATGAGGATCCAGTATTGGTACCACCCTCAAGGTTTCGGTCAGCACAAGGACAAAGGTTGGCCTTTTTAATTTAGATTTTTTAAAACATGTTATTAGTTTTCTGCAACATACAAAAAGGAACAGGAGATTTGCAGAGGACTTCAATGTTATTAAAAAAAAACAGTCATGAAACAGGTCATGTCAAGTGCAGAACTCCTCTAATTTCTATCAACATGCCTTCACAACTCCCCATCCCAAAACGCAGTCACCGATCCCTTCACATTTCACCATTTGTTTTTTTAATCAGGCATCCTTCAAAGGTGTCAGCTGGTTGTTTGTCTTGATGTCACCCTTCCTATTGGGAAGGCCAAATGTATTTCTTTTAAAACAAACTTTTCAGATTTGTCTACCTTGTTTCATTAGATACGTTTGTTTGCTTACTATGAGTACTTTAACCATACTCTAAACCTAACGTGTGCACGAGACTTTGGTTATATCCTTCAAAGGTCTCCATCTTTTTTCCACTGCAGTGGGCAACTGCGTACTTCATGACATGATTTTTTTCCAAAGTCATACACCAGTCCATTATACTCTTCTACTCCTTCAGGGTCAAAACACAGTCACTTCCGCACTCACTGGCCATCGCTTTTCTGGGCAGTATCAGACCCTTCGTTTACCAGGACGTTTTACATTTAAGCCAATTAGTCTCACCCAGGATTCCCAAAATAGCCATGTAGTGTATCTGTTTCACCTCTACACTTAAGATGGTTGAAAGTTAAGGATTAACGGTCCCATTGTGTGTGAATTCTAATACAGCTCCAGATTGTAGAGTAGAAGGTACCCTTCTTGAAGAGACAGCTGTTACAGGTAGGGTTATCTCATCAACTGATAAACAATTTAGATATATGGAAGAATATGAGTTTAATTTGTGCTAGTCTCAAACACTTCTCTGTTGTGCATAAGGGCATTGTTCAAATGTATCCTCTCTTGGTCCACGATCTATCATCTATCTATCCATATACATCGTAATTGTGTCAGGCAAATTATAAAACAGTAGCGTTCTATATTCTAGTTATTAGCTTTATGACGCTGGATGTAGCGTTCAGAGCTTGCATTTTTCTAAAAAGTGTGAAATGAATTCAGAATCGGCCACTGTTTTTTTCCGCTCAAGCATTTTATTTCCCTGCGGCTCAGTGCTGCCAGTGATGTCATTCTGCACTTTAGCGTTGTATGTGTTCTAATGTAGGAGTCCGGGCCTCATGCTTGGGATTTACTGCGCTTAACATGGCAGGACTGCATGAGTCCAGCCCTGTTTGTGGCTTAAAAAGTAATGAGAGAGGTGTCAAAATAATTCCAGGCGCCAGTCCACCTAGACATGGCAGAAACAGATGAATGTCTTACATATCGGTACAAAATGCGTGGAAATATGAGATCTAGTTAGAAATATCAAGGCCGGAGTACTTTACTAGAGGGGAGTTGCTTGTTTATATTTAAAATGAGAAAAGCATCGTTTTAAAATTAGAATTGTTATGTTTGAAATTAAAATGAATAGTGTGTTCATTTGAAAAGCTTTATACTGGCGTATCCCTGCACCTGTGGAAGTTTGTCCCAAGTCTCTATATGTGACAATGGTAGAGCAGAGATCATGTTCATATAGCAGCAGATCCTCGATTTGAGCAAACAAATAGATACGATAATGCGGTTTCTGTAAACTCGAAATGTTTTTGCTCAGTCATTTTGTTTTGTATGTGCAATATCTAGGACTCACTGAGCCCTACAGCTCATACTGCAGGGGACGCATTTTATTATACAAACTATATGCATCGATAGCAGCAGAAACAGGCAAGATTGTTTAGTGCGCAAAGTGCTTGTCAGAGTTCACATTTTCACAAGATTCTCATGTTCTGGCCTTCTGTCTGGACCCTGTACTGAATTGTTTTAAGTAGAATGACTCATGTATTTAGTATAATTGAAGTATCCTCTACTGCTGTGTAATTGGCATTGCCTTTGCAGGTTCCTGGTTTCTGCATCATAAACATAATGATGATGATCTGAAAGCTGAGTCGCACTGGGACAGAAACTAGGCCCAAGTACCAGAATAAAAGTGGCTCCCATCAGTGAATTAGCTAGCTAGAAAATGTGTCCCATGTTTGCAAATTGGGGCAATTTTAGATATGTAAAGACATGCTGTATACGTGTTGTGCAAGGTATATAAGACTACATGGGTTTGAGCTTGCTGCAGGCAATGTTTATTTTAATATTAAGGAAATCAACACAAAAATCCGGCCCTCCAGACTATAAAGCAAGCAGGCTCACATACAGCTCAAACAAATAGGTTTCACATTTGTTGGAGTTGGAGCTATTGGCATTGTAAAATACAATGTTTTTCACTTATCTGTTATGAAGTGTATGTATGTGGTGTGTAGTAGAATTATGTGGGTTGGACTGGATTAGTCAGATGTGTAATTAAATACAGATGAATAAAGGAGGTCCAAAAATGTAAAGGAGCAAAAGTCCACAAATTGACAGGGATCCTTATAAACACTTATAGCGAGGAACATTCGCACAGTTAAGGCAAGGACATAAGTAATGGAGTAAGTATCTTGGGATGTTTCAAGACGGGGCTGAGAAGCACTGTCTTAGCTCTGTGTGTGTCCTAGAGTTACACATCCCCGAGAGAAAGAGAGAGAAAGAGAGAGAGAGAGAGAGAGAGAGAGAGAGAGAGAGAGAGAGAGAGACTTCCTCTCTCATACACACAAAATGAACATGAGCATTAGGCACTGGTTGTAAATGAATGCAAACTAAATAACTGAAGATATTAGTAGTTTGGTTAACACAGTCACATCTAAAGGCCATCTTGTTGTATGTAATTTAAGTGACAACTTCCATTTCCACCCCATCTTTAACAGGTTACGATCTATATTATAAATGACCTTTGCGTGCACTGCAGCAAATAAGCAGTAGCTCCTTCAAATCACCTATAACCTGGTTATGATGTCTGGTCATTGGCATTAACAGCAGTGGCTGCACATGCATTGAGATGGAACCCCAATGACATTGCACAACCTGCTTTGACTAACCTAGGCTCTACATATTAGTACGAGGCATGAGTGGTTGAGTTCTTCCTTGATAGTTCCATGAGACAAGCATATTTATTTTATGGTGTACTGAGCTACACCTGTGTGAAAAAATGCAAGAGTGTACCCAAGTAGCTTTCTGCTGATGCACTTTGTCATTTGGCATATCACTATACATCAAAATGAAAGATGCACCAGAAATGAATCCAATATGGCAGTTTCAGTCCATTATCTTCTTTTCTTTATTCAAAAGTGTTGCATATGAATTAAAATCAGCCAACACGTTTTGTTCCTGTCACACTAGGAACTTCATCAGGGATTCATATTTTGAATTGTATGTTCACAGATAATCCAGTATGAATCGTATTGTCACCAAACAATCACCCGAACGAAGGGTATAGAATCCGGTCATCTCCCAGCTCCAGATCCGAGCACTGGGCAAATTCAGCGCCGGTCCCACCGCCTGCAGTCCGATACTAGACATTGTTTTTTAATACGTTGGTTGCCTGGGGAGGATAATGCAGCAGGCCTTTATTTAGTGAGGGTGCTTTGAATCTTTTGCAGCATGCTGTTGTTGGGTGAGAGTACTTAATAATCTGTATCCTGTTTCTGCGTCTGATTGCTTTGTATCCTATTGCTGGGAAAGGTAGAATGATCAGGTAGAATGATCACCAGTGTGGCATGGACAAAACACCTACCGAAGACCATAAGTGAATAGCTCACATTGTTAGAGGCAGAAAGCAAGTCAAGAAACCCGTTCTCTATTAGAAGATATCATATTTTATGACAATATGAACGCGCACGGATACATTCATTTCCATACACGTGCACAACACCCACTCGCCTTGCATGGAAATTCAGGAAAAGACAGTGTGCCAACTAAGAGTTTTATGGATGGAATACTCTCTCAAAAAGTGGTGGATATCATGTCCACTGTATTACAAGGCCACATGATATAATGAAGATGGATATCTGCTATTGTTGTGTTGTAGTATACCTTTCTCTGGACTGTAAATTAGGCCCAGAGGGTTGTGTCTTGGGGAAAGTAGAGTGTATGAATCTGAGCAACTGCGAATAGGACTGTATTAGTGGTTCTGAGCGCATGCAGTATTTTTGCTATAACAGCTCTAGCCTCTATACCTCCTCCGCCTATATCACAGCTAGGTACCTATGCCCTTCTGAAGTGGACTGGTGAAGATAGCAACCCTCCATACAGTTAGTCTGTGCTATTTGTTTCTCACACGTAGAGTGGTACCATTTCATACTGTGAAATAATGTTTCAATGTAAATTAAGAGACATATCCTAAGCAGGGAATAGCTTTTTGTTACAACTTTCAAGAAATACTAATAAGTGGTTGCGCTGATAATTTTATCTCGAATAGAGCAATGATGAATTAGTCTTCCTTTTTAGAACGAGTGTGCTTATAGTCTTTATTGTTGTACGGATACAAATTGAACGAGCATTGGGAAAACAAATAGGTCTGGCATATTACTGAAAGTGTCTGGATGCTTCAATCAATGGAGTCATTTATCCTTCTCCTTTTGGGATTTTTCGAGCCCTGTCCTGTATATTTGGCATTGCTGTGTGAGAGTGCTTCCAGTAGTGTATGACTGCTAGTCTATGTAGAATGTGAGAGAGCTCCCATTAGTGTGATACTGCTAGTCTGTCAGAGTTGTGGAGTGCTTGCTGTTGGAGATGTGAGATTGCTACTCTGAGTAGTGTGAAAATGCTGCTGCTGTTAGAGTGCCACTTATGGTCTGTGAGCGGTGTGAGAATTGAAACAAACTAAGATTACAACTCCCACTATGTACCTGTTTGTTAACTGAAATCCCATGACTGAAACATGGTACCCTGATGACGTAGAGTCACAGCTGCCTTCACCAGAGTCAATGGTCAAAGATTAATTCTCTGTGAGCATTTTAGACCCAGTGCCTCATGTTCAGCATGGGATAAAACATGCTCACAAGAATTGCCGAGAAAACATCATTTTAAAACACTTGGAACAATACTAAATTTCATAGCCTTTGGGTCAACACACTTGAGTTTACTTCTTTTTCACACAAACATTTTCAGGAATTGTTTCCGGTGCATGCAGAACAAAGTAAAGATTCTCTAAGCTAGCTATTCTTTATCTATAATCCAGACAGATATCTAGAGTCCTCATTTCATAATCAAGCCATGGACAATAGCTTTGAATGTGCTGATTTTCCATGAGGAGCCTCTGTTTGTTAGAACATTAGAATGTTGGGAGCTCCATTGAAGACAATGGAGTTGCCCCAGACTTATAATGGCTGGTATAAGCCAGGAACTCCAACATTCCAATGTTTGTCTTCATGTTTTTCCCTTTTTAATCTAGAACATTCTACCCTAAATGGGTGGAATGTTCAAATGGCCTTATAGCCCTTCCACCTCAGGCTATACCTGTTGTTAAAGGCCCTCTCCCTTGGTATAGGCCCTCATAACTCAGGTTCTGGGCCTTTAACAACAAGTATAGCCCCTCGAAAGTGGGCTATAAGTCTATTTTAGAACATTGGAATGTTGGTAGCTCAATTGAAAACAGTGGAGTGCTTTCGGGCTTATAATGGCTGGTATAAACCCGGAGCTCCAACATTCCAATGTTCCTTTGTTCACAGCTGTGGCTGTGAACAAAGGCTTCAGGGAGGCTGAGGGGATCTTTAATAGTCGGTATAGCCCGCTACGGCGGGCTATAAGGCTATATTAGAACCCTGGAATATTGGGAGCTCCATTGAAAATAATGGAGTGCCTCAGGGCTTATAATGGCTAGTATAAGCCTTCTGCTTCAACATTCCACTGTTTGTCTTTCTGTGTCTCCCTTTTTATTTAGAACATTCTACCCTCAGTGAGTAGAATGTTCTAATAGAATTGTAGCCCTTGTGTGGGAAACTGCTGCCCTGATCTTTCTAGACCTGTCACAACTTAAACATCCTCACTTACGCTGATGACACACAACTGATACTGTCTTTTTCAGACAAAACACCCATCCCCAGACACAAGTTTACCACACGCATGACAGAAGTGACCACCTGGATGAAATCTATTACCCTTAAACTGAACTTGGACAAGACAGAAGCGACTATCTTTGAAAAAGACTCCTCACCATATGACTCCATCTGCTGGACCACAGACCTTGGACCTATACCCCCCTCCCCCTTCAACCTTGCTTGCACGCATTATAGAGAATAAACTGGACATGACCGCCTAAGTCAACACAGTGGTCTCGACCTGCTTTAACACCCTAAGGCTGCTGAAGAAAATCTTCAAGTGGCTATCAGATAAATTATCACCCAAGCCCTCAATCAACAGAATACTAGACAATGGGGGCACCCTCAACGCAGGGATAATCAGCCAGCTCACAAGAAGACTGCACACTTCACACTGCTCAACTACACCTACAAAGCACTCCACAACACAGGCCCTGCCTACCTGAACAGCTACATTCACTTAAAACAACTTTCCAGACTCCTATGCTGTTCTCATTAGCTCACATCCCATGGAAACACAAAGCACAGCAGGGGTCCGCACCTTCTTAAACCTACCTCATAAAGCCTGTACCTGCCTCCTCCAACACATCCGAGCCTCCTACTATCTTCTGGACATTCACAACACGCTGAAGACCTGGCTTTTCAAGTAAGCCCTTAAGTTGAAAATAACTCCAGACCACAACATACCATCTGACACACCTGTCTCCTTTGCAGAGGCTTCCTTTTATAGGAACTCTTTTGGGCACAGTGCAGTTCAGGGCCTTTTCGCCACCGCAATAAGTCCAGACCATTTTGGTTGTAATCCAGATGTTTCAGCCTCAGTTTTGGATCTTGATGAGAACAGCTCTGTGACTTCTTAGCCTGTTGGTCTCATGCATCCTGTTTATCGACACATCAGGTGGCATTTGCAGGATCTGAAGACCCAGTGAGCCCAGAACCATAAAAGCCTGTTGGATGTCATTCAGGTTTCAGAGGAAACTGCCCATGATCTGCAGTGGTGGCTGCTTGTCCACAATCTGACCAGCAGCAGACCCCCCACCTTCCCTACCCAGAGCTGACAGTTGTGATGGAGGTGTTCCTGGCTTGGGGAGGTCATCTAGGAGAGGTGGAGATTAGAGGGCTCTAGTCTGTGGTGGTAATTGGGTGCCACATAAATCAGTTGGAACTGCAGGCTGTCTGCCTGGAGTTGAAGACCTTCCTGCCACCCATCAAGGGAAGGCCAGTACATATTCTTATGGAGAACACCACCCTGATGTTGTACTGCAACGAGCACGGTGAAGGGGGTACAGGGTCCTTTGCAAAGAGGTACTGCATCCTCAGGATTTGGCTGGAGCATCAGGACATGTCCCTGATTGTGAGCTTTCTAGTGGGATCTTGGAACACCAGTGCAGATGAGTTCAGCTGGCGACGCCTGTATGATCACGAATGATGATTGCATCCCTGCCTGGATCTTTTCACCTCCATCAATAACACAGTGTCAAAACCTCTGTGCATTGTAGTTCCCAAGAACTCTCTCACTAGGAGACGCATTCAGGCTAGAGTGGAGAACGACACTCTGTGCTTTTCAGTCTCTGCCTCTCCTGCCCCTTGTTCTGAAGAAGATCAGAAACTACTGGGACCAAGTCATCCTCCTAGCTCCAGATTGTGTCAAGAAAGTGTGATACCCAGAACCTCCGAGCATGCGGATCTGTCCTCTGATCAGGATACTGCTTTAGGAAGATTATCTGTTGTAGCAACAGGGCAGGGTTCTGCACCCGAACCTGCGTAATCTACACTTCCATGTGTGGATATTGAGCAACAGCACTTGACTGCATTCAGTCTTCCTCTTTAGGTTGGGGATGTCATCCTTGCAGCCAAGAATCCCTCTACAATATCTATATATGCTAGACAGTGGAACAGATTTGTGGATGTCTTGTTATTCATTTTATCTTTGGCTCAGCAAGGCCTTGCCATGGGCACTGTTTAAGATTATTTGTCCTTTCCGCCTTTTTGTATTTGCCCGACCAATTGTCCTTGTTCATATCACGTTGTGATGCAGTTTATAAAAGGTTTGACGCACATGTTCCCTACTAATCATTTGTGACACCACAGTGGGATCATCATTTGGTCCTAAATTTTCTTATATGTATTCCTTTCGGGCCAGTGCACAGCTGCTCGTTGTGTCTACTCACTATCAAAATCATCTTCCTCATTGTAATGACGTCAGCTCGTTGCATGAGTGATCAGTAGGCTCGCTCTGTGCAGCTTTTTTGCCTAAAGTTGTGGTGCCTTTACATGTTGGGCAACTGATCGCCATCCCAGGATTGTGGTGCCTTTACATGTTGGGCAACCAATCGCCATCCCAGCATTCTTTCCCCCAACGCACCGCGGGGTGAAGTAGAAGAGACTCCATTGACTGGATCCCAGAAGAGCCTTTAAACTTGACATCACTCGCACTAAAGATCATCAGGTGGAAGATCAGCTTTTTGTGGGGTTCTCTGAAACTAAGGTAAGGTGGTGCAGAAAAGCACCCTATTGAGGTGGACAGACTTTTGCATTAAGGCCTTGAATGCATTGGTCAGAAAGCAGCCTTCTGAAGGACTGAGGGCTCATTCCACCAGGGCCAAGTCTGCTAACGGTGTGTTGGCACACAGAGTGCCTGTTCTGATACATGCCAGGCCTCAACATGGGTATCAGTACACACGTTCACAAAGCATTTCTGCCTTGACAGCCGTGTCATATGAAAAGGGCATTATCCTGCAGGACGTTTTGTGTGAACCCAGGTACCAAGGTAAGTAACTTGTTTCTTTCCTTGTTTCTTTAACTATTTGACCCTGGTTGGCTTTAGGTTTAATATTTTACATGCTTTTCTCGTGGCCCTTATCTACTGTTTTCTTATAGGGAGCATGACAATCAAAATGTACTTAATCACTCCCACAGCTTGAACATTATTCAGAATAAAAAGCGTAAACCTCAGCGTGCACAGGATCTGTATTTCAGTTTATGTACAAACAATTAAGAGGTTTTATTGTTTAATTCACATAAAGTAGGAATTTTGTTAACACGCTGATTTTAAATATTGCTCTGATTAAAGCAGTATTAGCAACCCTCCTATCCAAAACAATTTTAAGTGACTTTAATCGTTATGTTCCTTTCACTAGATTTAATATCAGAGGAACATCAGTAAGTGATAGATTAATGAGGTAATTGCATACACTCCTTCCTTTTTATGAATTTGCAAGGTTGCCGTCTTAATTAACAGGCTTTCAAATTAACTATTCTTGTCACATAAACCCCGACTAATTTGGAGGGGTGAAACTCACATTTGTTGCCTTTTGAATTTTGAGTGATGCATGAATTGCATGGAAATAGACTTCAGCATACTTGTGTGTGTGTACCAAATTAACATATTAACATTTATGAAAACTATAGGTAAATTATTTTGTGATTTGCCCGATGTAGTCTTAATTGTAAATTTAAAGTGTAAATATTGAAATTATCAGTGTAGCCTTAAATTAGCAAGTGACATACAAAGAATACAATATTTATTTTGTTGTTTTATTGAAAGAACTTGGCTGAAATAAAATTAAATACATTTTAATGCAGTCTGTTCATACTATTTCTATCAGAGTGTATGCTGTAACTGCTGAAAGTTCCAATTGAGTAAACTGTGATTGTGGAGGGCTGCTTACTCTGCAGATCTGTGTGTTTGAATTGGTTGTTGTGCTGCTTCCAAATTTTCATACATGCATTCATATTTTACAATTTGCTCACAGGTGATCAGTATAGTATGTTTTCTGCTATTGCAACATGGTGTGCTTCTGAAGATCCAGAAAAATCTTGCAGTATTTGTTATGTTATGTTAGCAATTTATAGAGTGCAGAAATACCCGAGGGTGTCTCGGTGCTATGGACATCTAAAGATAGCATGAGGCTCCTATTGCTCAAATAACCAGGTTTTTACTTGTTTCCTAAAAGATAGTAGTGTTGGGCTGGTCTTAATTTGTAGGGGGAGCAGGTTCCAAAGTTTAGCCGTTGCCATTACAAATCTTCTGTCACCCCAGTTAACTTTGCTTGTTCTGGGAACGGTCAGAAGGTTGGCAGCTGCAGAGGGTAGGGCTCTGCTGAGCGCATAAGCTTGGAAAGCTTTTCTAAGGTATTCAGGCCATGCTCCATGAACTGCTTTATAAGCAATGCATAGCGCTTTAAATGTAGTTCTGCTTTTTATAGGCAGCCAATGTAGTTGGCACATAACACTGGAAATTGGCTTGAACTTTGGAGTGCCTGATAGTATTCTAGCGGCTGCGTTCTGTATCCGTTGCAGCCAGGGCCAGACTGGCCATAGCTGGCACCGGGCGTTTCCCCAGTAGGCCGCTTGGGTGGGTGCCGGTTTTGGGTACCTGAGGGGCCGTTTTTGTTACCGGGGGTCGGCAATGTCTGCCCCCGGTAACAAAATCGTCCGAAACCGGCCGTCGCAAACTGCTCAGCTGCACCCCCCCTGACCCCAGGGGGGACAGCTGAGCAGTTTGCCAGGGCCCGATTCTGTTCTCAGTCCGGCCCTGGTTGCAGCTTATTCAACACATGTTCTTGTGCGTTGATTAACAGGCCGTTGCAGTAATCAACTCTTGACATAACAAGAGCACTGATGAGAGTTTTTCCAGCTCTCATCGGGAGATAAGGTAGCAATTTCTTTATCATCCTTAGAACGTGAAAGGACGAAGAAGCCACCACATTGGCATGCTGTTTAAAAGTGAGGCCCTCGTCAAACATGACACCTAGGTTTCTGGCCTTCTTAACAGGGGTAGGAAGTTATCCCAGTTCCTCTGGCCACCATGTCGGAGACCATCCCGGGGTAAGGTTGCCAAAGACCATTACCTCGGTCTTGTCTGAATTCAATTTCAGGCAATTGTTTGCTATCCACGAGCTGATGGCCAACATGCCATCATGAAAGCTAGCCGCCACTGCCTCCCCGTCTTTATGCACCACTAACACAAGTTGTGTGTCGTCAGCATAGGCTGTGAGGCCCATTCCAAAAGTCTTAATTACTCATGCTAAGTCGGTCACATATATATTAAACAGGGTCGGACTCAGCGACGATCCCTGCGGAACACCATAGGGAAGAGAAAAGTGATGAGTTATAATTGCCCATACTGACTGAGTGAGTCCGATTGAGGAGACAAGAGGACAGAAGAGCCTTGGCCTTTCGTCCGACACCTAAGGCTGAGACACGGGTGATCAAGGTGTTGAAAGCTGCTGATAAATCCAGGAGCACCAGGACTGCGGCACCTCCTCTATCTAGCACCTTTCCGATTTCATCTGATGCTTTGATATGAGCAGTCTCCGTGCTGTGAACTTTTCTAAAGCCAAATTGGGTGTCATCTAACAGTTTATTTTCTTCTATAAACTGCGCTAGCTGGCTATTCATAATTTTTTCAAAGATCTTCGCTGGAAAAGGTAGATGTGCAATTGGTCTGTAGTTTTTAGTTTCTCCTGGGTCTAGGTTGTTTTTCTTTAGCAAAGGTTGAATAATGGCCTTTTTCCATATTGAAGGATAGGTGCCTGAGCAAAACATAGCATTGCAGATGCTCATTAAGTTAGTACCGATCAGGTCTGGAATCATATTTAAGACTGACGGGGGCACGGGTCAGATGGGGATCCTGATTTAACTGTCTTAACCAGATCAGTGACCAGTTCCACCGACACTGGGCTGAATTCCATAAAACTGGGGGAATCTCTCTTCATGTTGTTGTCATCTAATTGATGCAGATCCTCTGTAGGTGTATTCAAGTTTGTGAGAAAGTCCCTCTTTTTATGTGATCCTCAATTTTGTTGCTGACTGGTAATGCTGTTCTTTTTAACCATGCCCACTGGGGCACTGTTGCCCTGTCCCTAGTGTATGTGCAGCGACCCCTAAAACATGTTGAAATTGCCCAAAACCCAAATGCAATATTTAACTTACCAGTAAGGTCATAGTATGTGGTGCTGGAAAATATAAAAATGCATGGAAATGGACATGTCTCCTGTGGACTTTAGCACCTATTGTTCCATCCACTAGACTGACATGGATAACCATAATTTTAGACCTACATGTCAAGCCTGGCAGTTGTATCTTTTAAGCCTCCAGGCAAACTTGTCAAAATAAACCTTTCTGAGAGGAAAGAACACTGTCTTTCAAATGTTAAGGGGTACCCTGCCTGCTGTATTTAGAGATGTCCGCTGCCCCTCTGGACATCTCTAGCTTTTCCAAGAAATGCATTGTAAGTTTAACGGACGGCTCCAACAACATCACAGAGCTGAACACCAAACTTTCTTGATATTTTCAAAAGAAAAATCTCAAGGAGGGACTTTGTTTTTGAAGACCCCATTGGCATAGCAGTGTTCTCCCATGGCATGGGGGATCATTTTAAAGTTTTCACTGCCTCTTACTGCCACGTTGTTCATTGCAGTGAAAACTGACCATGTGTCTGCCCACTATAATAAGGTACTGTAGCCAACAAGGTAAGGTGCCTTGTATTTAAAAGTGTAGCAGGTAAGAATGCTATGTTGGCATGTTCTTACAGGGACTAGCCCCCAAAAGCATTTTCACTGTAAAGGACTATAGCTAATCCTATGAGACAAACTAAAGTGCATTTAAAATACTTTTTTTGCTAACATTGGTTTGGGGGTAAGCTGAATAACTAATTCATCTACTGTTTTAATATGTATTAAAAATTCAAGTCCATGTTTACGTTGGATTTTTTATAAATATACAGAAAAACTAAGTTTTAAAATGTTAGTGTTATACTTTGCTGCCGGACGCCCTAAAAGGGAAATTTGTCTTAGCCTGCCAGTGTCAACACCCCGGACCTCCGTTGTGTGGAGATTTACACCAATCTCTCCTTCTCTGCCTTAGGAGTCTACCTTCCCCTTTGGTAAGGTAGCAACAGTGGTAAGGAGTGCTCAGGGTTTAGGAGGAAAGAGGGTTAGAAGAGAGAGGGAGAGAGATGCTCCTGCAAGTTAGTTGTCAGAATATCTGGACTGGATCACATATAGCACAAGGCCTCTAATCAGAAGTGAGAGGAGACTAGATATCCCCCTGTAGGTGAGAGGGCCACTTAAGAGAAGGGATCACTCCAAACGGAAACAGATAACTTCCACCCAGAGGATGCACATATTAGTCAGTGCAGGCAGGAGATAGGCTGTAACTAGTCATGTGCAGCCAAAATGCTGAAGCTTTCCTTGAAGACTAGTTTGCGCCATGGAGAGGAAACCAACTACTTGAATGCTACTTAGTTATTATGGGTGTGTTTGTGAACTACCGGACTTGGAATTCAGTGTCCTAAACTGCCTGTTAAAGTCCCAATCCAAAGTATATGTCCTCTACATTATTATTCTTTCCAGACGATAAATATATATATGTACATCTTAGGATAATGCCACAAAATGTTCCACTTTCTAGGAGACATATCTTAGTACTGGCGGAGACGGTCAGTGTTCATACCTGTAGGGTGAAACTAAGATGTGGTCCCCCATGTTCAAAGGGGACATATTAAGATCAAGTAGTAACTCGCAGATGCCCAATTAAGTCAGGATCTGAGCTTCTGTCCAGCCAAGCTGATAAGTGGTCTCCAAGTAAGCCCTAGGGGCACCGTCTATGGCACCCAAGCCAATTCGGGAAAGGTCATGGGCCCGTTTTGATTTGAGCTGAAAAGAGTCAATTGGGAGAGTCCCAAAAATGTGAAACCACCAAATTTCCATACAGGGAGGTAGTGAGTCAGCATTTGCCTTTTCTGCACAATTTTGTCTCGGGCATACACAGGTATGTTCATCAGAAGGGTAGGCTAGCAGAGCTTCAGCAGACCTTCAGTCGTCTTGGTCCTAGCTTAGAAGAAACTAGTAGCACACAGCTGTACATTTAGAAAGTGCCATAGTAGGGTTCATGCAGGTCTGTTCCATGGAGATCAACATGTTGCTAGAGAGGGACTCCTGCTATATGTTTGATCCATGGTAGTTGATCAGTTGCCAACAAGTCAGTTTAGGATTGAGGTATACTCTTCAAAATCGAAGTGGCTGACATCCTGAAGGACTGCAAAAATGATTCCCCTACACGGAACAGCAGTAAGGTACCGATCCTTTTGTTTGCCGACGACTCCGTTCTCATCCCCAAGACCGCAATGGGACTCCAGCTCCTTGTTGACAAATTCATAGATTTCTGTGTGTCAAGGGGACTGGAGCTCAATGCTAGCAAAATCAAGTTCATGTGTTTGGGAAGGCAGTGGCCAAAAACGTAGTTGTACGTGCCAAGGAGGAAACAGTGGAGAGGGTGAGGAGCTTTGATTATTTAGGAGTGAATGTAATAGAGAACCTGAAGTGGAGTGATCAGCTCAGGAAAAGCATGTTACTACTCGAGCGTAGAGCAAATGCTGTTAGTAGATTGCATAGACAAACAAGCTCACGTGCTGTCTCGCCGGCTATAGAAAGTGGCAAGGCACAAGGGGCTGCTCTTTATGGAGCCCAGATATGGGGATATGCTGATGTTTCTTTACTCACTGCTGCAGAAAATAGATTTGTAAGACGGTTAGTTTCTGTTCCCAACAGTACACCGCTAACTCCCCTGTTCTTGGAATTAGGACTTAAAAGAATTGCAGATCTAGCCGCTCTAAGACAACCTGTTTACTGGATTCAGCTTTGGGGCACCCCTGAGCTAAAGGAATTTAGAGATTGTCTTGTTGAAGTGCTCTCTATCAGGGGTGCCAAGTCGATATCCTGGGTCAAACATGTTTCCAATTGGCTCAGTAAATTGGGCTTAACAAGATTATGGACTAACCCGGAAAATATGAGCAAAATCGATCTTAATATTATGAAATCTAGCTACTGGGTTTATATCCAAGACAGTTATCTCAATAACCAGCAAGTAGGCACACTGACGAACAGATTTTTAGACATTAAACCTTTTTTTCGTTTTGAGGAATTCTTAGATTTTGTTTCCTCTCCTTTAGCTAAAAGCCTTTATATTCACTTCCTATTTGGTACTCTATTTATTTATTTATTTATTTAGAGTTTTATAGCGCACGAACCAGACCCTTGAGGGTATCAGAGCGCTTTGCAGGAATGATAAGAGGTAAACACAGGGCTTAGGAGGGGAGGAAACAATTGGGATGGAAAAAATAAAATAAAAAAGATCTTTAATATTTGGCATATGGTTCCAAGTCTCAGTAACTGCCCAGCGTGTGGCCTGGGAGATGAGAATGAGGTACATATACTATTTTTCTGCCCTCATTACCATGGCCCATGCCGTAAATGGATTATTCCCTTGTGTCATAATTTGAAGGTGAATAAATATTTAGTGGCTTTTAGAATTTTAAAAAGTGATACTACTCTTATTATTGTTATTGCTGTGAGCAAATTCCTGCTGGCAGTTTGGCACAAACGTAGCAGATTGTTGAACTTGATGTCTAGTGCTTAGATCAACTCTTTTTTAATCACTGTTTGATTTTAATTGTGTAAACTTTATGTATTTTATGTACTAAGTCGAAAGGTACATTTTACATGTTTTAAAGTGTTTGCCCTATTTGCACATAGCCTAGCTTGTCTACAGCTTTTGCTTTTACGTGCTAGTAACAATGGAAGGGAAGGAATTTTGAATAGTCTCTATATCCTAAAAAGGGGGGACTTGAACTGTGGTGGAAGATATTTTAAAAAGCACTTTGATCTATTTATTGTAATGTTATGTGTTTGTATACTTTGATGGTACCTGACTACCGAATACAGTTATATTACTACTACTATACACTTCAAAAAGGATGTAGAGTTGAGCAGACATTGCCCAGTTTTCAAAATGCACTTTGAGGGCTTGATCCTCCTTGTCAGGAAATCGTGTATATTCTATTTAGGCAAGTACCACTGGAGACAAAGGAGTAAGAGTGTGGAACAAGTGGGGTTAGGGATCTCCCATTTGCTTATCTGTGTGCAGCAACCATTGTCCCTCGTACATTCAGTGTTGATTGAAAAATATTTACAATCACCATAGGGCAACCTGACATATGTAACTAAGGTAATTGTAATCAGACTTCAATCCTTGTTTGTTCCTAGGTTCACAATAGTTATTACAAATGCAATCCAGATAATGATGTCATGAGTATGTATTTATTTAACATTCCAAACATAGAGATTTTCTCTCCCTCATGTTGCCAGAGGACACTAGGTTGGGCAGTAGCCATCACTTCCAGGTACATTTATTTCACCCCGAAACTACAAATGCTGCCACCCATTCAACCTCAGTAAACGTGTTGCTAGGTAGTTCTCTTCGAGCATACAGTTAGAAAACCAGTTTAACATTTCTCCTTTATTAAAAGTACTTGCTTTGCTTCTTGCATGTCACTTGGTAGCAGGGGCTTTTCAAACTGTCAAAAGGAAAATGTGTGGACCTCCAGGATAAATTAAAAAAGGTGAGAATGGTCCAGCTGCACAGTGAGTTTAGGAGAAGGAGATTTTTAATAACTAGTACCCATACTCGACAGATTGCGGATGGATCAAGAAGTTTAATAAAAGGACGTTTTTTATAAGGACTTGTTTTGGAAATACATGTTATGGCTGATGCGTTATGCCACAACACTGGGAGTATGGGCATGCATGTTATGGGGAGGATGTACTGAAGCAGTGATATTCCATTTTAAAATAGCTGCCTTGAACTTCAGTGGAATGATTAAGGGGAACTAAGCATGAAAACCTGTGCTCACATCTATTGCATAGAGGCAAATGAGCATGTCCGATATACTTCTTCTTAGATTTCTCCTACATTGTGTTGGAAAATCAAGGTGTTTAACCGATGGAGGGTTTAAGTTGCTGCAGATTCCAAAGTTAGACTAATAGTGATTTTTATTGCGCTTTAGATCTTTTTGTATGCTTAGCACCTGTGCACAAAGCACTCAATGTTCCTCTTTTGCTCTGGAGTGGATATGAAGGTATGCTGACTATTTTGATGGTCCTAAATCTGGAAATAATTACATTTAGTTTCTAGGTAGTTTGACTTGCATAGCTCTACCTCTCATCATTACATGCCCAATATTTCAGTCAGACTTTTAGGGCATAATGAGTGACTGTTGTCCAGTTCGAGCTCTGGAGAGTGCAGCTTGGATCAGGAAGGATATGGTCTTGTGTTCAAATGTGCATAATCTGTGTTCTACAATTATAAGAGCTCACTATTGGTAATTCAATTCATGTGTAATCACCTAGATTCTAAATTCTTCTTATGGATATCAGTATCTACAACCATGCTTTGTTTAGTTTGCAGGGTAGAGTTGAGAGAGGAAATTCCATGTTTTGTCTAAAAAATGAATACATTGCTGATGATACTGACCTGAAGTGTGGAAATGTTAATATTGTCATGTATCAACTTTTCTCATGGTGGAAAACAGTACATTTGAGCCCAGCTAACGAAAGATGACTAATTAGTGTTTATTGTCTGTCAGTAATTGCCCCCAAACAGTGGAAACCTGCCCCTTAATGTAGGGTTGACATCATATATCCCAAAAAGCTGATCTCAGAGAGGAAAATTAAATGAAAAGTAATTTAGATAGAATTGGTAGCACAGCTGCATCCACACCATATAGTAAGGTAAAGCTAGATTGATAATAATTTGTGGAGTTTTGCTGCCACCCTGAGCAGGTGTTTTTTGTTGCTGGCTGTAGGAACAAAGGAAGTGGAGAGAGGTAAGAAATGGATGAGAGGCTTAACAGAACAAAAGACATTATTCAGAAATCTGCGAAAAGCCATGTTTCAAACATTTTCTGGAATAGGTGGTGATTTTGTAATTAAGGCAATAGTGAAAGAAGTAATCTTCCACACCCTAGCACTGAAAACCAAAACACCTTTGCCCTAGGAGTGATTGACATATGTGAGGACCACTAGCAAAAGTATATGGAAAAGCATTCTCGAGTGGATACTTGTTTATGCAATTACTTAGAAACAGCATTTTCCTTTGTGCACAGCTACCCTTTTGAAAGTTCTCCTCCAGTGCTTCATAAGAACTCTTTAATCTTGTAAAAAAAATGCAGCCAGATGAAGACATCTCATTGTAACAGGCCAGGTCTATCCTGTTTTTATTGTTGGGGTATAGTAGGATAATGTCAATGTATGATTTGGCATTCAAGGAACAGTGGTCATGTATGAATGTTGTCCTTTGCTCTCCTTATCATTTAGGCAGTTTTTTACTGTAAAATTAAAAAATGCCCATTGTTCCTTGTGACATCAAATTGTTCAGTATCAGTGCCACTACGTTTTACTGATATTAAGCGCTCAAACCACCCTGTTAAACGTTCCCTGAAGAAGAAATGTGACCACATCACTCCACTCGGATGGCACTTCCCTTGCTGGCCTCCACCACTTTCAGAGACATCTTCCTTGTCTACAAAGCCATCATTACTGGCACCAATCCCCATCTATCTCACCATCTACGGTGGGTATCACAGCTGCAGCAAGGACACCATCTGACTGTAGAAGAGAAGTAAAAAATCTAGGCATCAGGCCTTCTCCATCAGTACAGTCAGGATCTGGAATGCCATTCCCATATCCAGGAGGAACTTCTCTACACTTGTTCATTTCAGCAAAGAGCTGAAGACATACCTCTTTAAGGAACACTAGATCATGAAGTAGTAAATGGTCCACCACACTTTCCAGAAACAAGCATCTATTGCCTCCACCTAGAATCGCCCTCTGGTTAAATTTCTGCCTTTAACACTCTACAACACTTTGCTACCTTTTTGGCTAGATTTTCACTAAACAAATACATCACACAAACATACATCTTCGACTGGGTAGTCCAGAGAAAACTCCCAGACCCTCAAAATAGTTAATGGGAGATTCTTACTTGTTGCTAAATTTGGTGTGTGTGTGTGTGTGTGTGTGTGTGTGTGTGTGTGTGTGTGTGTGTGTGTGTGTGTGTGTGTGTGTGTGTGTGTGTGTGTGTGTGTGTGTGTGTGTGTGTGTGTGTGTGTGTGTGTGTGTGTGTGTGTGTGTGTGTGTGTGTGTGTGTGTGTGTGTGTGTGTGTGTGTGTGTGTGTGTGTGTGTGTGTGTGTGTGTGTGTGTGTGTGTGTGTGTGTGTGTGTGTGTGTGTGTGTGTGTGTGTGTGTGTGTGTGTGTGTGTGTGTGTGTGTGTGTGTGTGTGTGTGTGTGTGTGTGTGTGTGTGTGTGTGTGTGTGTGTGTGTGTGTGTGTGTGTGTGTGTGTGTGTGTGTGTGTGTGTGTGTGTGTGTGTGTGTGTGTGTGTGTGTGTGTGTGTGTGTGTGTGTGTGTGTGTGTGTGTGTGTGTGTGTGTAAAGCGTGTGTGTGTGTAAAGCGTGTGTGTGTGTGTAAAGCGTGTGTGTAAAGCGTGTGTGTAAAGCGTGTGACTATGTATAATGTCTTGTTCGCCCTGATGAATAACCAGCAACATTAACCTGTTAATAATGTTTGCCATTATCTTGGGGGACAATTTAGGGTTTGTGCCTATTGATAAAATTGGCTGATATGCTTGGCGTGTTGTAGTATCTTTTCCTCGCTTAAGAGTTACTGTGAATGATGCATTTATCCTCGATAAATGTGTATTGGGAGCAGTCAGAACACTGATAAAGATGTCAAGAGGCTTAGCCGCGAATAATCTACTGAATTCCAAGTATACAATACATACATTTCTGGAATCCCACAAACCCTAACATTTTCTCCTTAACAATGTATTCAATTGTTATACCTATATAGGCTATATTCTAGCGAGCCACTTACAATGGGAAGGTCTTTCAAAGTCAGTAATCATGACGTCTCTTCCTTGGCAGGCAAAAGAGCTTCACTGCATAAATATGAAAGGGAACAAACGGTTGCAGCCTCACTTCTTGATTCTTAACTAGAAATTCAGGCCAATCACAAACCTTTCCTGTTTACTTTCTAGTTTATTCCACTTTCAATTGGCTTGTTTATAGTGCCCCACTCTTTTAGCAACCTATGTAACAACTAGCCCTCTTGGGCTCCATACCTTCAGAAATCTGTTTCTGTGGACATCTTCTATTTCTTGCAATATAATATTTCAAAATATTTGTTTTATGTAATTTATAAATGGATAACGATGTTTCTAGATTACAGGTTTGGGTTCCTAACTCCTTTCATCTGTCACCCTATTTTTTTTAATTTCCTTTCCTGTATATTTCTCACAGGTGTATTCCATTACCTAGACCTAACCATCAACTTATTTATATATGACCCTAGCATAAAATGGTTCTGACAAACCCACCATAAATTAATAAAAACTTTTGTTTTAGCCACAGTTAATTTCTTCAACCAGAAATCATTCACAAGAGATCTCATTTGTTTGCTTCCATGGATGAGGCTATTTCAAGCACCAAATAGCAAGAAGCTCTATATCATCCATGGTCTAAAATATGGCAAATCTTGCATCATGAATTATGTTCAAATTATTTTTAAATGTTATAGGATCATGCATAAATTATAAACTTTCGCTACTATGTTGAGACACCAGCAATGAAATAATCTTTGAATTAGCTGCTAAGCCTGATTATAAGTAAGAGCAGAATTACCATATGACATTTTTCTCTGCTCTCTGCTGAGTGAGCCAGTGTTCCTGGTTTTTCTGGGGGTTATAACCCTGGAGTCAGTCTTACCAGATGTTAATATTGCTCAGTCAAATTGCATTAGGCTTTGGCTTCAGCATCAGCCGAGACTCTTCCTTATCTTTTTTCTGGCAATGGGGTGTCACCCCTGTCAGATCTTAATTTCTACTTTCCTCCCATACTCACCCCCCCTGCCTTCACCCTCCAACCCCCACACATGCCACAGCATACATTTACCACCTGCTTAGAGCAGGTTCATTCTACCAATGGCCAATGGAGATTAAAGTGTGACTATGTTATTTAGGAAACCTGTATATCTCTCAGGGTTTTTAGAAAGGGTCGTTTTTGAGTTCTATACGGTTATAACACTTAATTTAACAAAAACGGTTATACTGAATTGAATATTTCTCTCACAATATTTAAAATCTCCAAGATAAAGATTTCTAATCATATCCAGCATCCTCATCAAGTTTAATAATGTCTTGGGATGAGTGTACACCACAATGCCGGCAGTATGCCTCTCAATTTTAGACATGAGCATCCCCTGAAATATCTAATTTATGCATAAATCTTATTGCATCATATTATGTCCATATATCCCTCTGAGAGAACGATTTTCCTTTGAGACTAACTTTGGGCAATGCTTGTAGGGCAGCTTAATTTTTCCTAATCTTAAACCATTATACTAAAAATCTAATGATAGCAGTATAACATGATTTCGCTCAGCATTTGTTTCATAGTTCGGAGTACACACTACAGTACGCCCAGTTGTCAATGTGTTTTTTTGCATGTGTAATGTTCCCTTGTTAATATATCAATGGCTAATGTGCCTGCCAATACCATTTGATTGTGGGCCTAACATTCCTTGCATGATGTTTGTAGGCGATCGGCTGCAGCCCGCATTCAGGAACTATTCAGAAGAAGGAAAGAGCGAAAAGAGATGGAAGAAATGGATACACAGAGCATCAGGTGGCCTTCCGCTAAGATGATTTATCGGGGACATAGAAACTCACGAACAATGGTACAGAATGCCCCTTTTTGTAATAACGTTTATCAAATGTGCATTTTTTGCTGATTCATTCATCTCAACTCTTTCTTTTCAAGATCAGTGAAAGTAGTTTAATTAGAACGAGTAACAGTAAAATGTATTCTTAGAACACTTGAATACTTCAGAGGGCTTAACCATATCTATTATTGTTTTTGCTATTTGATTGATGGGGCATCGCCAGGCATGATATACTGAGAGTTTACTTTCGAAATTATTGGTATATCATAATTTCTGCTGGGGCATGTGTCTATTTTGGTAAATCTGTAAATGATCCCTTTCTCTTTTAAAATGGTGTACCTTTACCAACACACCTTGGACAGAAGTAAACATTTGTATCATAATGACTTCTTGGGCAAAACCGTAGACAAGTATATGCTGCTTGGATTGAGTCTATGGTTGGTGTCCTGGGATGGTGCTGGTTTTTTTCAAGTCTTACTTTTTAAATTATTTTAACAGAGTGGAGAACAGTGACTTCTATATTGTCTTTCTTCCTCTTGAAAATGGTTATGACCCATATCACTACTAACCCAAGTATTTATATCAATTTTGAAATATGCTATGTCTCCAAATCCTCAAATTCATATTTAAAGCATTTTCTAGGTATTGAAAGGCGATAATAGATGCAGGTTAGTTTGATTTTCTTGTGATTTATGGAGCAAAATGATAAATTAATCTTGCAAATTTAAACCACAATCTTTTTCTTAGTGGTTTAGTGACTCTAAGATAAACAAGTGTTTGTAATTATACCGGTTGTCCTCAGAATTTCTGTCTCTCTTCCAAACACCTATCTTTATTATATGGGGCCACTGCCTGCTCAACTGTGTATGTTGCTGAAATTCTCAGGTTTCAGAATGTGTCTTGATCGAAAGGAGCTTTCTGCCTGTCTGAAGACTGATTGTTATGTGAGTTGTGATTGTCTGATAGTCATGTAAGTGGCAATTTTGGGGATCATGTTGGAGGTCTGGGGTTAATGAAAGGCTTACCTGACCAGGAACCAACTCTCCAGCCTAACATTGATATCATGAATCTGGTAGTTGTACTGTTCACTTTATGCTCATCATTATCCAAAAATCAGTTAAGCATTACAGTCTATTTAAGACGTGTAACCTGTTTATTTTTCTCACTCTGAAGCTAATATAAATGCCATAGAGTTGCATATTAGTATCTCCTGTTGATTAAGAGCATATGGAAAGTTGGTCATTACCCTTTATCTGGTTTGTTTGTGATAGTATCAGCAGAATCCATATCCTTCTTCCGTTAGCTCCTCATTGATGACTATCTTTTCTTCAAACACTGTCATTGCTCTTGGACTCAACTACCATGTTTTTGGAAAGTGGGCCAAGTGCAGATTCAGAACTACCTAGCCACTGTGCTGTATGCTTATCTCTAATACTACTAGTAGAGCTCACGGTTATCTCCTCTGAGAGCCTCCTCAAGACAGGTTGTAAAGCATAGCAACTCCATGTTATATCAGACACCTCGACAACTGTGGCATCCAACAGTCTTATTCTATTAGCTATCTCCCAGGTGTCATTGGCCATTCTTTCCTGTCATTCACTTGACAAGGACATCCATTGTGGAACTGAGATTTATTTTTTACCACTAGTAATATATCTGCTGTCACAAATGCTGATACTGATCCTCTTAAGATTTTTGTGATCAACCATCCAGTGTGACTGCGGCACAATTTTCCCTTAACATTATAGGTCTCCTTAAAAGGGGAGTCATGCACTTTTTTATACCAGAAAGAAGTGTGTGGTTCCCTCTTCATAGATTAAGCAAGCTCAAATACAGGTAGTTACAGAAAGATGGAGGTTTCCACTGCTTAATCCTCTGAGAGTGATGAGAATATTACTTAAGAAGTTCTAATGATTTAATGAGGAACCTCTACCATACTTTAATGAACTTTGGTTCCGACAGGATATAGGTACATGAGATGCTGGAGTCCTGAAAATGTTTGGTTCCCGTCTTTCTCGCGGTTACCACTCCCTCAAACTAGGTTCACCTTGTAGCCCCTCAATCCCCGGCTGCCTCCTCTCTGTTTCACTTATCTTTCATCAATAAACATAATTTTTGGATCATCTCCAATTTTAGGATTGCTGTATGAGAACTTTAGTGCTCGCAACCCTCACCCCATCCCAATATTGTTAATACTTTTTTTCAAATTCAATGCTGATCCAAATGAAAATAATTAGAAGAGAGAGTTGTTTTGATGATATAAATTTGAATTCTTGACTTGAAAAGATCAAGGTTATTTATTTAGTTTCATAATACAGTATGTCAAGAACCTGGATGCAGGTTGTCACTGCGCTTTATAAAGGCAACCATAGAATAGCAATTAGACTACCACAGAACTTGCTATAAACAGGAAATGTATTTCTTGAAATATATGGTGGTTCGAGGCATATGGGCTGCAGATGGTACATTATGAATAGATCGCCATCTGGTGTTGGGCTCGGATGATTGCACTTGTTTTTCTCTTGGAGAAGTCTTTTGTAGTCACGAGGCTGGTGACTCCTCCCTTGGGTGATAGTGCACATGGGCATCGGCTCCATCCTTAGATTGTTTTTTTCCGCCATTGGGTTCGGATGAGGATCGAAGCACTCCGGATCGACTTTGAGAAAAAAGTTATATTTCGGTGCGTATTCCCTTTCCAATTCGACGGTATTGTTTATCGAACGCGAGTTCATTCCCATTTCGACGCGCTTCGACGTCAACACCGAAGATTTCCAACTCTACGTCGACGGGACCGGGAGGCCTATTTCGACGTAGTCCAGCCCGGAGTCCATGGGAAGGACTCCATTCAAGAAAAGTCCAACGTGTGGTGCTAAATTCCCACACAAGGACCTACACAAGGTGTGCAACCTCTGTTTGTCACCTGACCACGAATCCAGGGATTGTGAAGCCTGTGCGGCTTTCTCCTCCAAACCGACGATTAGAAACCGTCGAGCCCGAAGACACGAGATGTCGAGGATGGAGTCAGATGCAATCCCAGAACTGTTCGAGGTCGAACACTCCGAGGAGGAAAAAGAAGATGAGGACGGGTCGGGGTCAGAAGCGGACAAGTCTGATGTCGAAGAAGTCGACGTTCATCAAACCATGAGTGACGACGTCCCTTTGCCAAAAAACCGACCCCGATTGGTGTCGACCCCGCCTTCGAGCCCGGTCAGACAACCGAAAAGCGTTTCCGACGCACCGCCTTCTGACTCGGAAACGAAACCGAAACACTCGGTCTCCCACTATGTCGGATCCGAGAAACGGTCGACATCGACATCGACACCGAAGCTCCATACCAAAGAGAGCTTGAAGTCGAAACATTCCATGTCGAAACCGAAACATGCTTCGACGTCGAAGACTCCCTCGACACCGAAAAAATCGGACTCGAGCAAACTCTCGGTGCCGAAAACACATAACACCGAGACACAGAAGCAAAAGCACCTATCGGACCCAAAGGCTTCGGTGCCGACACAGGAGCAACAGACAGATCCAAAACAAAAGACTTTGTTCATTGATCCACAAACTGGCAAGGTGGGGACAAAACCACCTAAAAAGAGGAAGACTCAACTGTTGGAGGGGAAAGCTCCTCCTCCTAAGAAGAGAACAATGGGGACAAATACAACTCCTCCCTTTCTCCACAGCCTATGGACTCACCCTCTTCTCCTCTTCCTCATTCTCTGCCAGCTATCCCTCGACCTGTTACACCACGCCCATCTACACCTCAAACAGATGTAGAAAGTGACACAGGGGATGGGGACCTTGCTGGGGATGATAACAATATTATCCCAGAAGACACAGACCCATGGGAAGATTATGATGCAGTGACAGATAATGATAATGACCCTGACCTGTATCCCTCAAAACCCTCTCCCCCTGATGATAATTCGGGTTTAGCACAATTGATTAATAAGGCAGCAAAATACCACAAAGTAGATTTCCATGCGGAACCTCAGATAGAAGATTTCCTTTTAGAAACACTACCTGCTGCACAAAAATCTTCAGGGACCCTACCAATGCTTAAGGGTCTCCTCACTCACACAACAGACATATTTAAAGATCCTGTGAGGGCTAGGGTGTTAAACCCAAAAATTGACAAAAAGTATAAGGCAGCCCCAAAAGACCCAGTATTTATTAAGGGCCAGATACCTCTGGACTCATTAGTAGTCTCAAATGCTCGCAAGAGGGCGAACTCACTAACAACAGGAGAAGCTCCTCCTCCTGACAAGGAGTCCAAGTTAATAGATGCCTCTGGCAAGAGAGTAGCATCCCAAGCAGCAAACAGCTGGCGCATAGCAAATACTCAAGCGCTACTTGCACGCTATGATAGAGCTCATTATGATGAGTTAGAGAAACTCATTACACATCTCCCTCAGGAACATCAACAAAGGGCAGATCAGCTGATACAAGAAGGGAAGATAATAACCAACACTTCCATTAAGTGCGCCTTAGACGCAGCAAACACTGCGGCAAGATCTATAAACACCAGTGTCATGTTAAAAAGACATGCATGGCTCAGGGTCTCAGGGTTCAAACAGGAGGTACAAACTTCTTTATTGAAACAGCCTTTTGAGGGGAAAACACTCTTCGGCTCAAGCACAGATGAGGCGTTAGAGAAAATGAAAAAGGACACAGAAACGGCTAAGTCAATGGGAGCATTGCAACAGCCATCTCAGAGAGGTTCCTTTCATAGGTCCACCTATAGAGGCGGATCAAAGAATACAGGCACAAGCTAGTAATCAACCTCTTTTACACCAACATCACCTAAAGGTAATTCTAGAGGCAGTTACAGAGGTAACAACAACAAGGGTAGAGGTCGCGGAAACAACAACAACCGCAACTCTCCTACCCCAAAACAGTGACTTCATACAGCTCCCCCCAGACCATGCAACACCGGCCGGGGGACGCCTATCACAGTTCCTACCTGTCTGGGAAAACATCACATCAGACAGGTGGGTGAGACAAATTATCCAACATGGTTATTGCCTAGAACTCACTGCTACCCCACCAAACATCCCCCCCAGACAGCGTCCAATGAGTCAAGATCATCTGACATTATTAAAACAGGAAGTACTATCACTGCTACAAAAGCATGTGATAGAGGAGGTTCCACAACATCAACAAGGAACAGGAGTATACTCTCTATACTTTCTCATTCCCAAAAAAGACGGATCTCTAAGGCCTATACTAGACCTCAGACCTCTCAATGCATACATAAATTCGGAACATTTCCACACGATCACGCTCCAACAGGTACTTCCTTTACTGAAGAAAGGGGACTTTCTTTCTACACTGGATCTAAAAGACGCCTACTTTCATATCCCAATTCACAAAGCTCACAGAATATACCTCAGGTTTGTAATAGAAGGACGACATTATCAGTTCAAGGTCCTTCCGTTTGGAGTCACAACAGCACCAAGGGTGTTCACAAAATGCCTAGCAGTGGTTGCAGCACACCTAAGAAGACAGCAAATACATGTCTTCCCTTACTTGGACGACTGGCTAATAAAGGCCATGTCACAAGAGGAATGTCTTCAAAACACACAAAAGACAATTCAGCTGCTGCACCAGCTAGGATTTAAGGTGAACTACACAAAATCCCACCTGCAACCAAACAAGGTTCAACAATATCTAGGGGCTACTATAAATACAGAAAAAACCATAGTATACCCCAATCCAGTCAGGATTCAGACAATGCTCACCTTAATTCAAAGATTTAAACCGCAACACTCATTAACAGCTCGAGTGTTCATGCAGTTATTAGGGATGATGTCCTCTTGCATACTGTTAATCCCATATGCCAGACTACAAATACGTCCGCTTCAAGAATGTCTAGCAACACAGTGGAATCCGGCTTAAGGTCAGATTACAGATCTGGTGTTGGTAGACGACCGCACGCATCGCTCTCTGAAGTGGTGGAATACAACAAACATTTCCAAAGGGCGGTCGTTCCTAAAACCAATTCCACAAGTGGTACTAACAGCGGATGCATCGCTCACCGGATGGGGAGCTCATATGGAGAGATACACAGTTCAAGGGAGATGGAGTGTACAGCACAAACGACTGCACATAAATCATCTAGAACTACTAGCAGTGTTCCTAGCATTAAAAGCTTTTCAAATGCATATTCTCAACAAAGCAGTCCTGGTCAGAACAGACAACATGACAGCGATGTATTATATTCAAAAACAGGGGGGACACACTCTCTCCAACTATCCAGACTAGCGCAGGAAATTTGGAGATGGGCCATTCCTCAAAACATCTATCTGTTAGACGAACACCTTCCAGGAGTTCAAAATCAGATAGCAGACATCTTAAGCAGAGAGTCAGAACAAATACACGAATGGGAACTGCACGACCAAATACCGCAGCCAATCTTCCAAAGATGGGGACAACCGGAGATAGATCTCTTTGCCACTCATCAGAACGCAAAATGCCAAAGCTTCGCATCCAGGTACCACACCACCTGTCGCAGGGCAATGCATTATGGATAAATTGGTCCAACAAATTTGCATACGCTTTTCCCCCCTCCCACTAATTCCATTAGTGGTTCGAAAACTGCAACAGCATTCAATGACCATGATACTAGTAGCACCCACGTGGGCACGGCAGCCGTGGTTCACCACGCTCCTACAACTCTCACAGGTGCCACACCAAAAATTAAGAATCGCACCCATGCACCTTACACAGAACCATGGAGAAATAATGCACCCAGATCCCAAACAACTGAACCTAGCGATCTGGCTCCTGAGGTCTTAGAATTTGGATACTTAAATTTACCTCCAAACGGTATGTAAATTTTGAAGCAAGCAAGACGTCCCACCACCAGAGCCTGCTATGCAGCAAAGTGGAAAAAGTTTGCTGTATACTGTAACAGTAACTATGTGCATAACCCTAGGCATTCAAATAACGACATGAAGGGAAAACTGAGATCACAATAAGGGAGAACAGAGCACAAAATTCATAAAAAATTAAATTATTTTTAATCTACATTGGCATATAAAAAACAATTGGTGTCACACAGATATAATCCAAATCAATAATACATAATTAGTCATTTAAAAATTCAAGCACAATCTTAAACAGAACAATAAATCTAAAATCAACTAGTGGCTTTGATAATTCTCTACGCGCGTTTCGGCGTCAAACAAAACGCCTTCTTCATGAGCCACGAATATTTCTGTAAAAAAATAAAAAACATAAAAATTCTGACTGTTAATTTAACATTCATATAATACTATATATACTTAATAACATCTTTATCTTCTTTATTAATGAAATGCTTGTTCTCCTCTTTTAACAGTGTTTCCCTTTCCTATATTAATCACACATTTATCTTCTACAATAATCACAGTTTTTAATTAGAACAAGATCGCAGACAATTTAATGAGCATTTGCATTTGTTTCCTTTCACCTTATTTCTATCATTATGGTGGTAGTTTATAGGCAGGTACTTATATAATGCTTGCAATGTAGTGAAGCACTACATAGTTGATACCCCAAGTCCTTCTGGAAATTGATAATTTTCTCAGAAATCTAAGCCAGATTCATAACAAGGATTTTATAATACTGTGAATTACCCAAGGAGGCTAAGATTAATGTACTTTACCATTTCTAAATAGAATGATAAGAGCCATGTCGCTAGAGAGTACTTACTTAAAATAATTTATAGATGTTGCCTTTTCTGCCCAAACTAAAATATGTTGACCGGTGAACTCTATAAGATGTAATTGCGTTGTCTTGTTACAACTATTGTAACCTGCACCTAGTAAATGAAATAGGTACGGTCATGATTATTGCACCTTATTTGAGACAAAATTAAAGCAACGAAATTCCTAACTATGTTTTAATCCTTCTCATAAAGCCTGAATGGAGGGAATATATTATATGGCACTCACCAATTAAAAACTACGACATCTGTTTATATATGAATTCGTATAATATCACCTTCAAAAGTGAATTCTTCTTTCTATTTATGTCTCCACTTTGTTTTATATCTAGAAGACAGAGGAATTCACAGACGTTTTAATACATTATGTGATATATGATCAGTTGTCCATGTAGGTGTTAAAGGTATATATACCCGAATTGTCTTACCAATAATATCTGCATTAATGAAGGGATAATCCTTATATTTATATCATAGGCGTTCGGTTAAGTTTCTAGTCATTGAAGTGTTGGTGTCCATCAGATCGGGCCCCTAGAAATAATAGCATAGGCTCGTAAGGATTTGTTTAGTTGATCTGACATAAGGGTACAGTAAACAGAACGATAATTACTAACCATGAGCGGTGGCTTCTCCGGTTAAGATTACAAACAATTCTAGCGCTTTATCTGTGTAAACATCGGGATAGACTCAGACGCTTCTCGTTCGCCGATTCGGTGATACTCGGTATAGTTTGGGCACTTGGGTCTATATATAAGGAATAGATTAAAATTCAAAAAATCCGCTCATCAAGTTATATTAGCGCACTTCCCTTCCTACAAATGGTTGCGCCTCATTCTTATAGCGCAATTACCAAGATAGACAAAAAGATATAATAACTAACCGTAAGCGATACTTTCTCTGATCCAGATTATAGAAAATTCCAGCGTTCCAAACACGGAGACACAAGGATAGACTTAAGCGCTTCCCGTTCACCGTTTCAATGATACTCGGTATGGTCTAGGCATTTGAATCTGTATTTAAGGAATAGATTAACAAGCGGAAAATCAAAATCCGCTCCTCAAATTATATTAGCACCATTCCCTTCCCTGAAATAGTGGCATCTCAATCTAACAGCGTACTTACAGAGATAAGACTTTGTACGAGCCCGAACGACGGATAACCGGTAGCGTCTCCTTGGCAGTTGAAAAGGAACGACAAATGCTTCAAAACTATTCGCTTTAAATAATGCCTTTCCCATAGTCACATGACCTGCCGTATTTTGAATTTTAAAGTGGCAGTGGTGGAGTGTAAGTTTTCAGCTGCTAAAAGCATTCAGCTGTGTATTCCATCAAGACGATTAGTTATTTTAAAGGGCCGGGTTACAACAGTATAATTGCGCTCTATCAGCAATGGTCACAAAGGTGTACCGTCCTAGCCTAGAGGAACCGGCACATCGCGATCACGCCGAAGGCAATCGGCAGACAACAAGGGTTCGATACCCCTTGTTTCCATCCAAGTATTACGATCAGGCAGAACCTTTATAGTTATATTGTTTTAAGATTAGGTGACATATTTTCCTACCTATGTAAAGCTAAAATATCATTTATTAGTATATTAAAGGATATTCTCAAACATGAGGCTCCCTGAATATATAACTATACGGCAACTCAGAATTTCAGTTTAAAATATCGCATTTTCCCACAGAATTTCACCGTTCAAACCAAGTTTGAATGCATTCAGAACAAAAATCCAATAAACCTCTTTCTTTTTTCAAGGATGCGCCACTCGAAGTCCTCTGCTTTATGATTATTCTCTAAAA